>NC_092169.1:50768371-50808371 GCF_045791955.1 Oncorhynchus clarkii lewisi
CACTAGGCTGATTCGGAGCCGTGGCTGGTATAACCTGACCACTAGGCTGATTCGGAGCCGTGGCTGGTATAACCTGACCACTAGGCTGATTCGGAGCCGTGGCTGGTATAACCTGACCACTAGGCTGATTCGGAGCCGTGGCTGGTATAACCTGACCACTAGGCTGATTCGGAGCCGTGGCTGGTATAACCTGACCACTAGGCTGATTCGGAGCCGTGGCTGGTATAACCTGACCACTAGGCTGATTCAGAGCCGTGGCTGGTATAACCTGACCACTAGGCTGATTCAGAGCCGTGGCTGGTATAACCTGACTACTAGGCTGACTTGAAGCCGTGGCTGGTATAACCTGACTACTAGGCTGACTTGAAGCCGTGGCTAGTATAACCTGACCACTAGGCTGATTCAGAGCCGTGGCTGGTATAACCTGACCACTAGGCTGATTCGGAGCCGTGGCTGGTATAACCTGACTACTAGGTTGACTCAAAGCTGTGTGTGTGTGTGTGTGTGGTGTTGTTACATTGTGATGCAGCACCAGAAAGGAACAGCCTATTCCACTGTTGTGTCCGTCTGAACTACATCCCATGTTTGTTTCCTGACTCGCCATATGTTTCCAATGGAAGGAAAGCAGACAGCCGGACACAGACCAAAATACACTAGGATATGGACTAGTCTTTTATCACACCTACGTAGCAGACAAAGGACTCTGCATATAAGGTGCTGTTAAAATCACTACGGATCAATGTTCCCTCTAAGCTGCGCTCGTGCGTAGCTCACTGGGACTGCCAAACAGAAGAAACATCAGCCCCCGCAGAGAAGCAGGAGATTGAATTTCATTCAATTTTAGAGTTTCCCCCTTTAATTAAAACTATCAACGCTTCGCTCTACTGTGGGAATTGTGATCGAATCAATGCAATATTAGCCACTTTCAATGTAACATATCGAAACAAAACGAACTATGCAAGACTTAGTATGCATAACTACCTGCAAGAGGTTTTGTTGTAGGCAGAACGCATCGGAATTCATTGTATTGGCAGGCAGGACTCAGTGTACTCTGCACCGGGATCTGCATGTTTTCAGATCAGAGCAAGAGCTGCATGCAGCCACGTGTGCACATTCTGTTCATATCCTTTGTTAGTGAGTTATTAGTCCAGTTATGGATCATTAGTAGTCAACAATAGGGGAGTGATTACTAGTTAGTGAGTTATTAGCCCAGTTATAGATCATTAGTAGTCAACAATAGGGGAGTGATTACTAGTTAGTGAGTTATTAGTCCAGTTATGGATCATTAGTAGTCAACAATAGGGGAGTGATTACTAGTTAGTGAGTTATTAGTCCAGTTATAGATCATTAGTAGTCAACAATAGGGGAGTGCTTGCTTCCTACATGTCTAGCTAGACATCTTTGAAAAAAGTGAGTCTGGTAAAGAGCACTTTTTTTTGTCTTAAAAGGGGAAGTGTTAGATTATTCAAGCCTGTCTTATAATACAAGTAGCCAATAGGCAGAGGGTAGCATAATGTGTCTGAATCTCTGTAATAATGGTGTGGGTATAATAATGCATTTTATTTTGTAAAGTGGTTTCTTGCATTCAACAACAACATGTTCAGTCACCTCCTTGTCTGAAGGACAAGTGGATTAACATGTTAATGTCAAGTCAAAAGTCTCAAGGAACGTAGACCTACATTAAACACCACACATTGGCTGCTACTGTAGGTTGAATGATAGAACAGCCATGTTAAAATGTTATGGGAGGCATTTTCTCCATTGTTTTTGATGGTAGGCCACTCTAAATTATGATCAAATAGCCACAGTTGCCTATCTGACCATTGTCTGAAACTGTAACTTAAAGCAGGTACAGCCTCAGTGTTGACAGTAAACGCACCCTGGAAGTTGCACAGAATTTTCACAACTTTCAAGTTTGCACTCAGCAGACCTGAAAATGAGAGGGAACATTGCTATGGAAACTGTACAGTTTTTTTTCCTGGCTCAAAAAGGGGCTTAGGTGCTGGGCGTGGCAGGGGGTGTGGCAGAGGGCGTGGCAGGGGGTGTGGCAGAGGGCGTGGCAATGAGCACGTCTCAGTGTGGCTACATCTTAGAGAACATTTTAAAGGCCCCCATCTTGGCTCTGTAGATACAACATTTTGCCGTTTTAAAGCAAATTTTCTGCGATTCTACATATTCTGCCATGAAGCCGAGAGAAAAAGACAGTTTTAATGCTAGTTTCCTTCTATTCTACACATTTTGCCATGGCTAAGGCTGTGTTCTTTTTCTCAAACATAATAACAAAATGAATACTGCTAAATTCATTGTTTTGGATTATTTTATTCTCCCTGAATGTGAAGCTTTATTTTGGCGATGGTTAGTTCTTAAAGATGATATTATTTCAAATATACACTGAGTGTACAGAACATTAGGAACACCTTCCTAATATTTAGTTACACCCCCTTTTGCCCTCATTACAGCCTCAATTAGTTTTAGAAAGTAAAAGCGTTCCACAGGGAGGCTGGCCCATGTTGACTCCAATGCTTCCCACAGTTGTCTCAAGTTGGCTGGATGTCCTTTGGGTGGTGTACCATTCTTGATACACACAGGAAAACTGTTGAACATGAAAACCCAGCAGCGTTGCAGTTCCTGACACTCAAACTGGTGCGCCTGGCACCTACTACCATAACCAGTTCAAAGGCACTTCAATATGTCGTCTTGCTCATTCATCCTCTGAACAGCACACATACACAATTCATGTCTCAAGGCTTGAAATTCCTTCTTTAACCCGTCTCCTCCCCTCCATCTACACTGACTGAAGTGGATTTAGTGACATCAACCAGGGATCATATCTTTCACCTGGTCAGTCTGTGTCATGGAAAGAGTAGGTAATCAGAATGTTTTGTCCGCTCAATGTATATAGGTCCATTATTCTTTCTACATATTTTATATCTGCTTTTAGTCATTTAAGTTTACGATTTAATTGTTTTTCCATCACCAAAATTCATAATATAAAAACAGTTTGGAGCTAGGCGAACAGTTTAGGCTGCCTGCCCAATGATTACAATGGAAGAAAAATCCCTGCAGTACAACGGTGGGTAGAGGCCACTGTGAAGCAGGAAGCAAAAAGAGAGCTTTCCATCCTCTCTGAAGCCGACGTCATGGGAACTCTGTTGGGGGAATATCTAGGCCGCAGCCGGCTTCCTGCTCTGCTCCACAGCTGAGTCCACTACAACCAGACACTCAGCCCGACTGCGTTCTGATGGCTACAGACACATTGTTCACTTAGTGTAGCCGAGTGTCACGCTACACTGGAATGTCAGCTTCCAGAGTAGTTTAGGCCTCAGGGACCGTGAAGAGTCAATGTTACAGTAGGACAATCTGCGTGATGAACATCAGTGTACAGTGTGGAGTTAAAGATCTGAAGGCATGTCAGTATCTCAGTGGTCTTGTCTTGCTAACGCCAACCATTGCTGCAGGAAGCACATTTGGCCTTAAGGTTGTAAACATTACAAAGGGCGTCAATGTGTACAAGATGAGGCTAGATAGGCTTTCTAATGAGTTCATTGTAGAATGATGTGCGGAGAAGAGCCCAAATCACCACTAAATTAATGTTTATCATTGCAGCTTAAAATGTCACGCCATAAACCCCAAATAGTTTTGTGAAAGCTGGAAAGGCCAAGGCTCTCATTGTAAAGGTTTGACCCACAGCCACTGTTAACACAAATCAACACCTAGCTATCACAGCACAGCTACACTACCACTGTGAAGCAATAAGGGAAGCGAAGGGAACTCTGCCTTCTAACACTGAATGAAGCACCACAACAATGGCAAGTCATGTGACCTGTCCTTGTCAAGACAATGGTCGTCAGGTCCTGTGTTAATATACACAAATCCTTGGACCCGGAAAAAGACTGTTTTTCTACTTGGCTGAGGAAGACTGCTACTTTTGGTCTCTGCACTACATTTATGCCAGTTACCATGGGGTTCCAAGGCCATTATCACACCATGCTCCACCATCAGGGTTGTGTTCATTAGGTATTAAATAGAAGGAAAGAGATTGAAACAAGGAGGGACTACCTGAACTTGTCCAATAAGAAACACTCATTTTCATTTTGTTTACCGCTGTGTGTCTTATTGAACACAACCCAGACCATAATCAAGAGATCAGACATAATGGATATGTGTTTCACTACTCAGACCTGATGACTTGGGTGACAGGTTTCTGACACCATGTACAGGAACCATCGTGACAAATCTAGACTCGATTCCTCTCAAAAGGTAGCATGACGCACGGCATGCAGATGGTGGATGAAAATAAGAACTGGCAGTCAAACGAGTGCATCTACAAACGGGACTAATAGCCTATAGCGACAGTGGTAGCCTGGAAGCGTGCGGTAGGCTCGCTTAACATAGATATGACAGAGTCCCTCTGCTCAAAATGTCTACAAATAGTGTCCCTTTAAATAAAGTCAGT
Organism: Oncorhynchus clarkii lewisi; assembly: GCF_045791955.1. NCBI lineage: Eukaryota > Metazoa > Chordata > Actinopteri > Salmoniformes > Salmonidae > Oncorhynchus > Oncorhynchus clarkii. The sequence goes on from NC_092169.1 coordinate 50,772,828, forward strand.
CAGGCCTCTTGAGGTGAGCCAGTGTTTACTTGCTAGTCAACTCAACGACCCCAGGCGGGGGCTTTCTACTCAGACTGCATTAGAAGGTGGAGGATGAGGACTTTTACACACACAAATCAATAGAAACGGCCATTTGAATAAATGATCAATAGCGTGTCTGAAGAGATGGACATCATTGCAACACAATTATGAGATGGAAGAATGTCACTATCAGTTTGTTCAGATGCAGAGAGAGCAGCCTACTTGGAGGACATGGGCTTGTTATTATCACTGACTAACGTGTCTCAATTCAACCTCTTTGCCTTGAAACGGATTTGAATAATCCTCCTGGTAACATCATTATCGTTCGGCTGAGGAAAAGTGTCCCACCACAAGATACCTGGCATTGCACCATATCTTAATCATATTCATTAGAACAGGGCGTGTGACATCAAAACGTCACAATCAAGCTTCCTTTCATTTACAAAATAGGGACTGGGGGCTAAGTGAGGATGAAAGTTTCAGTCCCTGTAGCTTCAAGCAATAACAACAGTATAACACTAAATGTAAACTTATTCAGAAACTTGAAAATCAAGGCCCGTGGAATTTCCCCAGAAAGCCTTGGTGTGCTTGATAAGCAGGGCAGCCTAGAAGAAGCACCACAGAGGGCTGACAGTCAGTCTGCAGAGCAGTGAAGAAGAGACACAGTCACTCACCCTCTTTGGAACAGGTCCACATTGTAGAACTTGTGGAGCTCAACAGAGAACTCCACCGTGGCCTGCACCTCACTCATGTTTGGCTTCAGAGGCAGACAGAAGGCTTACATCACCTGGGACATTATGACCCCTGTGGAAGGAGGAGAGCATCCATGTGAGTTACCTGAACTGATGTGAAGAGGAGTTATCATCACACTGGACACAAATACAGGAACAACCTTGAGGCCTTTCTCTCTTCACACTAGTAGAGAATTACAGTGGAGCATGTGTTCTCATCACACACACCCTCAGGCGGTCAGGCAGTCACCTACACACACACAGCGAAAGTACAAATCACGCAGGCACACACACACACACCTAGTCAACAGCAAACAAACAGTCGCACTTGGCTCAGCTGTTTCCAATAACAAGCACCGAACACCCAATCCAAACAGACCCATGAGGGCTGCTGCCTGCTGGGTTCTCTGCTTCAGATGTAAATAACATGTCTTTCCTAATTGGCTGGCAGCTCAGCCAAACAGAGAGAGAAGGTGGGGGGAGACAGAGAGAGAGGGAGATGGATGGGGGAGAGCGAGAGTATGGGGGGGGAAGGAACAGCTATGAATCACACGCTAAAATAGTCCTGAAATACTATATCAACTACTGGACAATACTAGAAATACACTAAGTACGTGTCTACAGGCCTCCTACAGGTCTCCAACAGGTCTTAAATTAATTCAACTTAGTCAAGCCAAGTCTTAGGGGCAGAGGAGAATTGAACCTAGTCTGAAACACACAGGTGGGACGAAGACCCAGAGGGCAGATTCGGCGCAATGGAGCTGAGAGAAATTGGCATAGCAAAATCACCCAGAAGCCCTATAAATGACTCATGTGAGGAATGAATAAATGACAGTCTTGTAGAGCTAATGGTGCCATGTTCCTGGCAATGAAAGCAGACGAGTTGGAGGGGGAAGACAATATGGCCGGCTGCAGATTTGAAGGAGATAGATGGCTTAGATTGAAGATAGATGGCTTAGATTGACTGAACTAAAGAGACCTGGGCTGGGTTGTTTAGAAAACACACAGGAAAGAGGCCAAGTAGGGCAGAGAGGGTACAGCTAGCAGGGTTGTTATGATATCTAATGCCAAGGAAGCCTTGAATACAGACTGTTTAGATCTCTCCCTAACACTCTCTTTCTCCCACCAAGTCTGTCATGTTCTGTCTCTCTGATCTCTGACTCTCTCTCTCCGCCTCGACCGCTCTCTCTGGCCCTCTCTGTCAGTTTCTCTCTTCCCTTCTCTCGTTTTCCTCTCTCTCTATCCCCCTGCCCCCACTCTTTCACTCAGAGATGAAGGAGGGAGACAAACAACAAGACTGGCATGGTTTTCTCAGGCAGATAACCAGAGAGACTCTTATGTATTCATAAACAACCAAAGCAAGCCACCATACATAACAAGCTCTCCATCTTACAGCAAGGAATGCTGTAAATTATTGAGTGAAAACGCAGGGAATTTACTTTAATCATATCAACACCGTATTCATAAAGCTTCTCCTCAGAGTAGGAGTGATGATCTGGGAACAGTTACGCATTTTAGATTATAATGAATGGACAGGGAGGACCTGATCAGCACTCCTCCTCTAGGCAATGCTTTACTTATTAATATAGGCACATAAATTATAGGATAGACAAGAATATCACTGTCTAACTAACAGTAGCATCATCCATAGACAGGCTGCAAGAAAATGAGAACACTGTGTTGCATGAGAACACCGTCTCTGGGTTTCCATAGTTTCCAAAGCCATGTCATAAAGTGGAGGTGCTGGGAGCAGGGCATGTTAAAACCTGTTGCACATTTCTCTTATAGGGGACAACACCAGTACCTGCATCTGCACGCTTTACAAAGCAAAGTGCATTCAAACGGAGATGGCATGGCTATCTGAAACAGGGCCAGAGATAGTGGTGCCAAGCCAACTTTAATTAGAACAAGTGTCATATTTCTCAACTGAGTGCAACGTTTCCGTTTGAGTGATCAAACGGGTTCCTTTAAGTTGGTAATAGTTTGAAAACGTTGTGGTGGTGAGCTGCTCCGAGTACAGTTACAAAGCCTAGATCCACTAAGTTATGTCTACCAGTAGGGTCTACCTGTCCAGCAGGGTATTTGCTTTGCATAGCAGAGTGTGCATGCTGGTTTAGGCTACTGTTTGCATGGCCAGCTACCCATTTACTAACTGAACAAACAAATAGTCAAATGACTGAGATTTAGCAACACAATCACAATTCACAACTGAACTGACAGAATGATGCAAAACAATACAGTCTAGATCTAAGACAACATTACCGATTGTACTGATGAGGAAACACGGGAATGTAGCCTACTTAAGATAAACCGGAGAGTCACCCTTATTGTTCTTCCCTCATAACTCAGCATGATGCAGACTAGAACACATTTAGGTTACAGTATAGTACAGTTAGCTAGTATGCATGTGCTTTTCTAATCCACTGTGTAGTGTGGTGCCAACCCGTTTCCTTCCTGAGTGCAGCTATGTGTGCTTTCTGATTAATAATGCACCTTATAATAATCTATGGAATTCACACTCCACTCCCTGGTCTTTTGAAGCCAGTGCTACTCCTGGAAGTTAAATGATTGTAGAGAAACAGTAAGCTCCATTCATGACAGTTTCAGTTTATTGATCTTTGCCAAGCAAAACAACTTTGCTACCTGTGTCTGTGAATGCTCTCGGAGTGTCTTTAACAATCATACATGTAGTCTACCTGCCTCTTTTTCCAACCTAGTCACACTCTTGACAGTGAGTCTATGAGTATATTTCAACATTGTGTAGGTAGCTTGCAAGCTAGCTAGTTACGCAACTGAACAGCAATAACATTTTGACAACTTACTGAGAAAAAATAGCCCAAGTCATGTCTGAGAAGAGATATAACAACATGGTATAGCTAGTTAGCTAACGTTAACTAGTTACCTTGACTGATGGAACGTATGACAGTTCAGGGGAGAGTAACATTTATATCCCAGGGTCTAGGAACATACTAATTAAGGGTTCTGGTTCAGTAGTTAGTTAGCTATGTAACACATGCAGAAAACACTTCGTCTATATAGGTCCTGTTGATTGAGCAACTTACATAGGCCTACTATTTCCTCAAAAGTTTCACAGGATCATTCTCAGATGTTGAAATATTCTGTGACCATCCCCTACTGCAAACAAGGACAGAATGAATCACCACACATCATCTGTCTCGCAAGTGTAGTTAGTTACCTAGCCAGCTTCTACCATCAAAACGTCATAGCAAGATAACTAGTTAACTGGGAATTCTGTCAACTAACTAACTAGCTGGGGTTTCTTCAGAAGAAACAGACAAATAGTTGAGTCAACAACGCACAGTAGTTATATAGATAATGTGTTGGCTACAGTAGTTAACGTTAGTTAAATCAGCTGTCAGTCTCACCACATAACGTTAGCTAGCTACTGTTAGCTAACGTTACATTGCTAGTTTTGCAGTAACTAGCTAGCCGTCCTTACTTAGCTAGCCAGCACGATAGCTAGCTACGAGTTTAAAGTTAACTAGCTAATCTTTCAAGTACTAAAGCAGCAGCCAATGGCTTTATTTTCACACATCGGATCTGACGTTGCCGTTATCTAGTAGCTAGCTAGCTAGCTCGTTGCCGCGTTGATCTACTCAGTACTCACCAGATTCTGTGTCGACAGATCACTTCTCCTGATAGTTAAAATACGAAATACTATAACAAAACAGCATTAAGCCGACTTCAAAACCAAACGGGACAACGACATGGGTAGTCAATCCAGTCCCTTGATCTTGCACACAGCCTCCGCAGCCTGACAAGGCTAGCGACGATCCGCTGGAAAAAAGGAAAACAGTGGAAGCGACCACGCACGTTGTCGAACATAGAAACTGCGCAGTTGCTGCGCAGATCCTGTCAAGTGGTCCTCTGACGTCCTTGCCGGTGACTATTTTGGTGCTTTCAAGACAACTGAGAACTCAAATAACCGAGGTCAAATCATAAACTTGCCCTTCACACCTCTAGCCATAGCCAAAAAGATTGGTTGCTAGGGCTCATGGTTGCCAATCACATCTTTGGTTCCAGATCCCCAGATCCTACCTCTCTCTCAGTCTCCTTCAAGCAGACACAGAGAGACCAGCAAGCTCATCTCTGACCTGCACAACAACAGCTGGACTCCCTCATATCTCTTTGGACATGTGGGATGGTGTGCTTGCACAAAGTGAGTGTGTAACATGTATATAATTATTCCTTGTTGTTCTTTATAGTTTTTACTATTGCCTATTGCATTCTGCCTCTGTGTATATCGTTGGTAGCATATCCATTTATACAGTCCTTTATTACAATTATCATTGCTCTCGTGCTATCATATAGTATGTACAATATATTCATTATCCCTGTTTTCTGTCCAGTACAGAACTACTACCATTCCACTACCTTTTCATGTACATTTCATCCGTGTGTGTGTGTGTGTGTGTGTGTGTGTGTGTGTGTGTGTGTGTGTGTGTGTGTGTGTGTGTGTGTGTGTGTGTGTGTGTGTGTGTGTGTTAATAAAGTATCCTTGTGTGTAACTCTGAGGTTGCCTTATTCCCCTCTTACCGGGGGAGGTGCTAGCAGGTTAAAGATTAGCCCAAATGGAGAGTCGCTCTCTTTCAGGTACCATAGAGAATGATAGAGGACTCTAGTGCCCAAAAGCCTGTTTTAGCATGGGCAGGGTCAGTGAGGACTTTCAACATTTAAGTCGTTTACTGGGTGGGACTTCCTATGTGTCAAGGAGGGATCACACAATGCCATCCAGGTCAGCAGGAGGGATCAGCCAATGAATTATACCTGTGAGCAAATATTCCATACCTGCAGGTGGCAGTAAGTCCCCAACCTTGCCTTTATAGCTGTTCAAACACACTCCAGGTGGTAGTATGCACACTTTCAGTTTGTTTTTCAACTCATAGAAAATGGACTACTTCAAAATGGAGATGGCCTCAATGGCTCGCTCACAGACTCCATAATGGGACAGATACAAAGAAGAGTCCTCTATCATTCTCTATGAGTGGTAATTGTTACGACTGATATGACAGATCCAGATTCCTCAGTGATTGAGTTTAGATGGGTTGCTTGGTCCATATCCCACCTGGATATGGTTGGAGATGAGGCATGCCAGGGTAAATGTGAAATCATCTTTTATAACTACTATCTATTATAGTGGTTGAGGGGGAACTGGCAGAACAGGGCTTGAACCAGTGACCCTGTAGGGCGGAGACCACCTGTGGCATAAAAGCCCTGGCCTCTTTGCAGACGTGCAGTAGTCTTTAGACTACTCTGTTAACTTTCTGTTGACATGTGATCTCTGGCACCTATTGGATACTGTGAAAAGGGAATGATGCAACTCCCAAAGATATCTGTAATGGTATAGTGTAAACCAGGGATAGGTAACCCTGGTCCTGGAGGGCCGCAGAAACGTAATGTTTTTGATTTAACCGACCTGGAAGACCAAGTGTGTTGAATTTAGGCAATCACTGAATTGATACATTTTTAACTAAGTTGCTCAGTGTGCTGCCTAGTTGGGATAGAATCCTGCAGTACCCGTGGCACGCCAGGTACAGGGTTGTGCAGGTGGCAGGCTATAGGCTACAAAATAAAATATCATATTGGGAGCCAATAGTCTATTTACTTCCTGCTTTAATTTGATCTCTGACTTGTATGAACACGGTAATGCATTTGATAAAGACATGGAGTATGTCCCAGATGGCACCCTATTGTGCATTTATTTTGACCAGAGCCCAATGGGATAACCTATGGATATCCTATGGGATGCTCTATGGGATACCCTTTGGATACCCTATGGGATGCTCTATGGGATAACCTATGGATACTCTATTGACACCCTATGGATACCCTATGGATACCCAATGGGATACCCTATGGGCCACCCTATGGGATACCCTATGAATACCCTATGGATACTCTATGGAAATCCTATTGGATACCCTATGGATACCCAATTGATACCCTATGGATACCCTATGGATAACCTATGGGCCACACTATGGGATACCCTATGGATACCCTATGGCACATATGTCAGAGTCAAGGCCCGCGGGCCACATCCGGCCCGCAAGAAGGTTTTTTACGGCCCCTGGGATGATCTTGATTTATTATTAGAACCGGCCCGCAGCAAGCCGGCAGCCCGCAGATCTTTTACACGCACCAATACTACATTTCCCACAATGCAAAGGTGACGCACCGAGCAGTAGGCTGCTTCATTTCAATATTTATTGGCACAGCAGTCGTCAGCATCACAGTAAAATTAACTTTCAGATACCCATCAAAAATGGCAAAACGGAAGGTGGATACTGAGAACCGGGGGTTTCAAACAAGGTGGGAGTCGGAGTATATGTTCACGAAGGTAGCTGGAAAACCTGTGTGTCTTCTGTGTGGAGAAAGTGTGGCGGTACTGAAAGAGTATAATCTGAGACGACATTATGAAACGAAACACGCGGACAAAAACAAGAATATGGACATGGAACAAAGGCTACAAAAGGCAGAGGAATTAAAACGAGGCCTCAAATCTCGACAGGCTCTGTTCAAAAAAGCCAAATCACAAGGCCAGGCTGCTGTCAAGGCCAGTTTTATTTTGGCAGAAGAGATCGCTAAATCAGCCCGGCCATTTACGGAGGGGGATTTCATCAAAAACTGCATGATTAAAGTTTGTGACGAAGTTTGCCCAGAAAAAAGGCAACTCTTTTTAAATGTGAGTCTGAGCAGAAACACCATTGCCGAGAGAGTAGACCAGTTGTCCATCAATCTAAAAGAGCAGCTTGTGAAAAAGGGAAAAGATTTTATTGCATATTCCTTGGCTGTGGATGAGAGCACCGACATTTCTGACATTGCCCAGTTGTCAATTTTCATCCGCGGAGTGGACTCCAACCTAAGCGTGACAGAGGAGTTTTTGGCTTTACGTCCTATGCATGGCACAACTACGGGGCATGATTTGTATGAAGAGGTGTCAAGATGTGTAAATGAGATGGAGCTGCCTTGGGAAAAACTCGTGGGTTTGACAACCGACGGAGCACCTGCGATGTGTGGACACAGGAGCGGACTGGTGGCGAAGATACGGGAAAAGATGCAAGAGGAAAACGCGACAGGTGAGCTGACAGCTTATCATTGTATCATACACCAGGAAGCGTTGTGCGGTAAAGCCTTGAAAATGGAGCATGTAATGAGCATCATCACGCGCACAGTTAACTTTATCAGAGCCAAAGGTTTGAATCACCGCCAGTTCAAGGCATTTCTGACGGAGTTAGAAACGGAGCATGGTGATTTGCCTTATCACACAGAGGTGCGATGGCTAAGCCAGGGAAAGGTGCTTCAAAGATGTTTCGAGCTTCGTGAGGAGATTTGTCTGTTCTTGGACAGCAAAGGGAAAGACACAACACAACTCCGAGACGAAATGTTTCTGTGTGAAATGGCTTTTCTGTGTGACATTACGAGTCATCTGAATGCAATAAACTTGCAGCTGCAGGGTCGGGATCGTGTCATCTCTGATATGTACAGTACAGTGAAGGCATTTAAAACCAAACTGACTCTGTGGGAGACGCAGATGCGGAAAGAAAATTTGAGCCACTTTCCCAGCTGCCAGACCATGAAAGAGAAGCTCTCTACCAGTGCGTTCCCGAGCACACAGTTGGCTGATAAAATAGGTATGCTTGCCGCTGACTTTCGACGCCGATTTGCTGACTTTGAAGCACAAAAAAGCAGGTTGGAACTGCTCGGTAACCCATTTGCTGTTGACGTGGAAAGCTCACCACCAAACCTCCAAATGGAGTTGATTGACCTCCAATGCAATGATGCACTGAGGGCAAAATATGCGGCAGTGGGTGCTGCGGAGTTCGCCCGTTTCCTCCCCGGCACAATGCCCCAGCTGCGCATCCAGGCTGCTCAAACGTTGTCTATGTTTGGCAGCACATACCTGTGTGAACAACTGTTTTCTTTGATGAACCTGAACAAAACATCACACAGAAGTCGACTTACTGCTGAACACCTCCACTCAATTCTGAGGATTTCTTCAGCTCAGAGCCTTACCCCGAACATTGATGAACTTGTGGAAAAGATGGGACACCACCAAGTATCACCCTCAACCTCAAACAAGTGAACATTACTGTGCAATCACATATTTAGAGTTTTTACTCAGTTCAAGTTTAAAAGTTAAAATTTAATATTTGTTTTCACTGCATGTTACTTCTCCTTAAACAAAGTGTTGTTTTTGATTAATAGATTTTTGCACTTTATTTTTTTGTATTTCAATCCAATTATATTTTAAAAATATTTCAGTTGAGTGGATGATAGAAAATTGCTATTATTGTTTTTTCTTTGAAGTAAATTTAGCCCACTTTTGCTAAAATAGAAAATATAGTCTACTGATGGTGCCTTGAATACCGGTTTCTTTCATTTAATGTTCATGTTATGGGGATATTTATATAAAGGAAATTTGTCTTTTGTGTCTGTTGAAAATTAAAGATTACTGACAGAGCCATAAGAAAATATTGCTTTATTTATCTGATCATATTGTAATATATTTGTTAGGTTTTCAGTAGGTTCAATTAGGTTCACTAGACTATATGCGTCATTTAAAAATTTTTCAATGAACATTCGAACAGTCCGGCCCTCGTCTTGTAGCTGATTTTTTTATTTGGCCCTCCGTCCATTTGACTTTGACACCCCTGCTCTATGGATACCCTATGGAAACCCTATGGGATACCCTATGGAAACCCTATGGATACCCTATGGATATCCTATGGGATACCCTATGGAACCTATGGATACCCTATGGATACTCTATGGATACCCTATGGAAACCCTATGGAATACCCTATGGAAACTCTATGGATACCCTATGGATACCCTATGGGATACCCTATGGGCCGAAAGTAGTGCACTATAAAGAGAATAGGGTGCCATATGGGACACAACCATGGGCTATAGAAACATATAACATTGTTAACCCTTATTAGCTCTTCCTGACCTTCAAAACTGAGTGCTTGTTGAAGAGTCTTTCTTCACATTACCTTCACCAAACAACGGTTTTGTTGGTGTCCTAAGTGTGAATCTATGGTGTGAACTGTGTGGAAATGTTTCAGTCAGGATTGTATGGGAACAGATCACAGAGAATGAAGAGGACAGAAATATTGGGAACACTGACTGTTCAAATAGGTCACCAGATAGGGGTGAGGGTGGTGTGGGTGGAGCTTGTCCGTCATACCATAACACCAAACGTGGATTCGGTTGATCCATTTTTCTCCTTCAATACATGCTCAGTATTAGTTGCATTTTTTGGGGGGCCTACTACATGACATCTACCATCCGACTGACGATTAGTCATCATGATAATCAATGGTTTTAATCAATCTCATGTGACAGGGAGATGGTAATGAAATAACTAAATAACTAAACATTAAGACACACAGGTTCTTTCTTATCAGGGATGGAGCACGGGACACTTGCGTTATAACCCCTCTGAGATAAACATGTACATCATTTTTGGCATGGCCCCTCAGGAACTTCTATAGATACACCATTGACAGCATCTTGTCTGCATCCCCACCTGGTATGGCAACTGCACTTCCATGAACTGCAAGGCTCTATAGAGGGTGGTGTGGACTGTCCAATACATCACTGGGGGTGAGCTTGCTGCCCTCCAGGACATTTACACAAGGCAGGACATTTACACACACAGTCAAAGCTGTTGTTCTATTTACACACTATTTATTCACCTGTGTGACCAAGACACTATCCACTTTATAATTATAAAAACAGTCATACTTGACATAGTACATTCATCATTTAGACTGTATATCTGATTGTGTACATAACTGTTTGATTACTATGCATAATACCTTCTTACTACTTCTTGACTTTTGATTATTATGGAGATTGATATTGTACTGCACTGTGGAAGGAGCACCTTTATACCCGCTGTAAACTGTGTATATGACGAATACAATTTGATTTGAAATGGGATACTAACCCTAGTACAGTGTTTAACCACCGGACCCACTCCCCACCCCCGGAGAACAGTTTCAGTCACGCCTCAAAGAAAACCTCCTCAGTTTGCTAGTCCTACCAGATGTGTTATTTTGTAGGTTCTTCTTGTTCCTCACACAGCTGGGACCCCTGGACAGACTTGACCATCCACAGAAAACCTGCTAAAGACCTACTGAATGGGTGGATTAAAAAGGTATACATTCATTTATTGATTGATGTATGGCGGTATTGCTTTGCATTATCATGCTGCTATTATACAGTCATTCATGTATTAAAGTTCACAGACTAAGCTATATATTTTGAACTGAACTGCAAATCTGTAGATCTTGGGTCTCTGACCTTGTTCCTGGAGAGCTCCCCTACTGTAGGCTTTTGCACCAGCTCCTGTTGTAACTACCCTAATTCCTTTTATCAACCAGCTAATGATTCAAATCAGGTGCACTAGATTAGGGCTGGAAGTTAAAACGTGCAGGACGGTGGCTCTCCAGGAAGAGGGTTGCAGAGCCCTGCTGTTGATGATATAGGATTCTATATATAGGATTCTGGTTTTGGTACAAAGAGGGCTTATTCATCTGCTAACATCTGTGCTCCTAACATTTGTGTTCCTAACCTAACATCTGTGTTCCTAACATCTGTGTTCCTAACATCTGTGTTCCTAACCTAACATCTGTGTTCCTAACTTAACATCCGTGTTCCTAACCTAACATCTGTGTTCCTAACATCTGTGTTCCTAACATCTGTTTTCCTAACCTAACATCTGTGTTCCTAACATCTGTGTTCCTAACCTAACATCTGTGTTCCTAACATCTGTGTTCCTAACCTAACATCTGTGTTCCTAACATCTGTGTTCCTAACCTAACATCTGTGTTCCTAACTTAACATCCGTGTTCCTAACCTAACATCTGTGTTCCTAACATCTGTGTTCCTAACATCTGTTTTCCTAACCTAACATCTGTGTTCCTAACATCTGTGTTCCTAACATTTGTGTTCCTAACCTAACATCTGTGTTCCTAACATCTGTGTTCCTAACCTAACATCTGTGTTCCTAACATCTGTGTTCCTAACCTAACATCTGTGTTCCTAACTTAACATCCGTGTTCCTAACCTAACATCTGTGTTCCTAACATCTGTTTTCCTAACCTAACATCTGTGTTCCTAACATCTGTGTTCCTAACATCTGTGTTCCTAACCTAACATCTGTTTTCCTAACATCTGTGTTCCTAACATCTGTGTTCCTAACCTAACATCTGTTTCCTAACATTGTGTTCCTAACCTAACATCTGTTTTCCTAACATCTGTGTTCCTAACATCTGTGTTCCTAACCTAACATCTGTGTTCCTAACCTAACATCTGTTTTCCTAACATCTGTGTTCCTAACCTAACATCTGTGTTCCTAACCTAACATCTGTGTTCCTAACCTAACATCTGTTTTCCTAACATCTGTGTTCCTAACATCTGTGTTCCTAACCTAACGTCTGTTTTCCTAACATCTGTGTTCCTAACATCTGTGTTCCTAACCTAACATCTGTTTTCCTAATATCTGTGTTCCTAACCTAACATCTGTGTTCCTAACCTAACGTCTGTTTTCCTAACATCTGTGTTCCTAACATCTGTGTTCCTAACCTAACATCTGTGTTCCTAACATCTGTGTTCCTAACCTAACATCTGTGTTCCTAACATCTGTGTTCCTAACCTAACATCTGTTCTCCTAACATCTGTTTTCCTAACATCTGTTTTCCTAACCTAACATCTGTGTTCCTAACCTAACATTTGTTTTCCTAACATCTGTGTTCCTAACACCTGTGTTCCTAACCTAACATCTGTGTTCCTAACCTAACATCTGTGTTCCTAACTTAACATCTGTGTTCCTAATATATGTGTTCCTAATATCTGTGTTCCTAGCATCTGTGTTCCTAACATCAGTGTTCCTAACAGCTGGGTTCCTAAAATCAGTGTTCCTAACATCTGTGTTCCAACATCTGGGTTCCTAATATCATCGTTCCTAACATCTGTGTTCCTAACATCTGTGTTCCTAACATCTGAGTTCCTAACATCTGAGTTCCTAACATCTGCGTTCCAACATCTGTGTTCCTAACATCTGCGTTCCTAACATCTGTGTTCCTAACATCTGCGTTCCAACATCTGTGTTCCTAACATCTGCGTTCCTAACATTTGTGTCCCTAACATCTGCATTCCTAACATCTGTGATGACATGACATTTCTATTTTAGGGAGGTCCTCCTCTACTTGTTATGCCATGTGATCCCACAATGCCTCAGCACAGGCCTTCACTCACAGAGTAAGTATTGTTTAATACTCTGTAGAAGACATACAAACAGTAGGGTAGTACATTTAATTATCTTCTTAAACTCTGGCAAAAGCTTAATGTATAGGCGATGTGAATTCCCAATTTATGATGATGTGAACAGCTCTTATAGAAATGTATGGCTTACACTGCTGCCTTAGGAGATGTTACTAAAGATGTGAGGTCAGGAATGAGGGATGCTGAGGATGACGATAATGATGATGATCATGATGGTAAGACACTGATTGATACAATGGTGCAGCTAGGTATGACTGCATCAGTGAGCCAAGATGTCAAGTCTCCAGCCAGGGTGTTAGGCTTAAGAGGAAACAACCGACACTCAGAGATAATATTTATTCAGTGCTCACAGCAGGGCTACGTACAGCAGTGCAGCAGCTTTTCAAACTCTGGGTGATTGGATGTCTGTCTGTCCACGTACTGTAATCACTGCAGTGGCAGCTTCTTTCAGTGTGAAGGTCAGGCTACAAGGCAATCAGCACTGGTGCAGGCTAGGAAGAAGGTGGCACTTGGATGTGCACACACACACACGCACGCACACACAAGCACGCACGCACGCATGCACGCACGCACGCACACACACACACACACACACACACACACACACACACACACGCACACACACATATCCTACTTCAGCCAAGACAAGTCAGTCTGTCTCTTCCTCTTTGCAGGGGTGTATTTTTCCTCTGGAGCTGACATTCAAACTGAGCAGGGCCTGTGTCCTCCGATTAAGGTCGGAGAGGATAGTTTCCCAGGTCAGAGTTCAAATTACTGGGAACAAAACAACCATTTAAAAAATGAATTAAAAATATCCATGTCAACAAGTATCCCTGATGTACTGTAACCTACCAACAGGTTTTTATATCATGTCCCAGTTTCACATTGCTGAGCTGGCCAGAAGAGGAACTGTTCAAAAGGGGCCTGGATCAACCTCTCAGCATGTTGCCTACAAAATAGGGCCAGCATTCAACTTCAGAATTAACACAAGGTAAATAGCACTGATCCAGTGGGCGGCTAGCGCTGTAGATGTAATGGATTATTATTTTAGAATGATTATTCTTTATTTATTCAGGGAAAACCCATTGAGACCATGGTCTGAATCCCAAGGGTGCCCTGATCACAGCAATACAACAACCAATACAATGTCAAACAAAACAATCAATCCCGAGCGGCCCCAGAACATCTAATTGTAAACAAGCTTTGTAAACAAACAGGGAGTAATGAATTGATCTACGGGACTTCAATGAGAACCAGCCAACCTTTTGATACAGGATGCAGTTGTGAGTATTAAAACTGTCACCTGTGATAAAGTGAAGGGCTCTATGGTAGACAGCATCCTAAGGGTTAAAAGTAGTTAGTGGCTGCTTGTTGTATTCTGGGTATTGTGTCACCATAGTTAAGAACTGTCAGGAAAGTTGACTGTACAATCTGTTTCCTGCTGTTTAGGGAGAGGCAAGATCATTTCTTTTAAAAATAAGCCCACTTTAAATCTTAGCTTTTTAACAAGTTTATTTTAACTAGGCAAGTCAGTTAAGAACAAATTCTCATTTTAAATGACAGCCTAGGTACAGTGGGTTAACTGCCTTGTTCAGGGGCAGAACAACAGATTTTTACCTTGTCAGATCGGGGATTCAAAATTGCAACCTTTCAGTTACTAGTCCAATGCTCTAACCACTAGGCTACCTGCCACAGTATGTTTTTTAAACGATAAATCCTTGTCAATCCAAAAGCCCAGATATTCATAGGCAGGAACCTGATCAATGGGAGAACCATTCAATTAATAAATATGTAGTCCATTGGAGAAAAAAAGTGTGAGAATTAGAGAAAAACATATATTTAGTGTTGCCCACATTAAGTCCACCTTTAAAAAAACCAGGGCATTCTGTAAGGCAACAAAGTCAGATTGCAGCTCTAACAACACCTGGTCAACAGTTGGGGCAATGGCATACATAACAGGATCATCTGCATACAGATGAATATTACAAGTTGGAACAAATAGACCAATATTATGTATAGAAATAGTGAAGAGAACAGATCTCAGTACCGACCCCTGTGGTACACCTTTCCTAATATCCAGGAACCTAGACTTGACACCATCACAAATCACACACTGTACCCTGTCTGACAGATCATTCTCAAACCACTTGCAAGAAGCCTGATTCAGGCCTATTTCAGTCAACCTTTGAATGAGAGTGTGATGGTCAACAGTGTCAAAGTCCTTGGAAAGCTCTATAAATAAGGCAGCACAATGATTTTTATGATCCAAGCAACTTAACACTTTATCTAAAAGGAGCGTAGCGGCTGAAACGGTGTTACTGTATGACCAGGTCTAAAACTCAATTCACATTAAGAGTAGAACGAGAAGTTCTTAACTGACAGTTGGTCAGGGATTCTAAAAGTTTGGAAAAGCAAGATCATTTGGAGATTGGACGGTAGTTATCTAAGTCAGAAGGATCTCCTCCTTTTGGTAGGGGGAGGACATGTGCCACTTTCCAGATCTTAGGGATAACACCAGAAACAATAGTCAAATTAAATATATACTGTAGGTTAACGGTTCTGCAATATTTGTCCAGAGAGCTGCAGTTTTGGTGAACACTGCCATCTACCGGTCATGTTTGGTACTGCCCCTGTCCATGGTGCTGAATCTGGATAACTCACAGCACATTGCAAATCAAATCAAATCAAATTTTATTTGTCACATACACATGGTTAGCAGATGTTAATGCGAGTGTAGCGAAATGCTTGTGCTTCTAGTTCCGACAATGCAGTAATAACCAACAAGTAATCTAACTAACAATTCCAAAACTACTGTCTTGTACACAGTGTGAGGGGATAAAGAATATGTACATAAGGATATATGAATGAGTGATGGTACAGAGCAGCATAGTCAAGATACAGTAGATGGTATCGAGTACAGTATATACATATGAGATGAGTATGTAAACAAAGTGGCATAGTTAAAGTGGCTAGTGATACATGTATTACATAAGGATACAGTCGATGATATAGAGTACAGTATATACGTATGCATATGAGATGAATAATGTAGGGTAAGTAACATTATATAAGGTAGCATTGTTTAAAGTGGCTAGTGATATATTTACATCATTTCCCATCAATTCCCATTATTAAAGTGGCTGGAGTTGAGTCGGTGTCAGTGTGTTGGCAGCAGCCACTCAATGTTAGTGGTGGCTGTTTAACAGTCTGATGGCCTTGAGATAGAAGCTGTTTTTCAGTCTCTCGGTCCCAGCTTTGATGCACCTGTACTGACCTCGCCTTCTGGATGATAGCGGGGTGAACAGGCAGTGGCTCGGGTGGTTGATGTCCTTGATGATCTTTATGGCCTTCCTGTGACATCGGGTGGTGTAGGTGTCCTGGAGGGCAGGTAGTTTGCCCCCGGTGATGCGTTGTGCAGACCTCACTACCCTCTGGAGAGCCTTACGGTTGAGGGCGGAGCAGTTGCCGTACCAGGCGGTGATACAGCCCGCCAGGATGCTCTCGATTGTGCATCTGTAGAAGTTTGTGAGTGCTTTTGGTGACAAGCCAAATTTCTTCAGCCTCCTGAGGTTGAAGAATCTTATCTAGAGCAACTAACAAGAGCAATTAGGGTTAAGTGCCTTGCTCAAGGGCACATCGACAGATGTTTCACCCAGTTGGCTCGAACCAGCAACCTTTCAGTTACTGGCCCAAAGCTCTTAACCGCTGGGCTACCTCCCGCGCTAATAGGCCACATGAAGGGCCACTGCTCACTTTAGGAGAATTATACATTGTTTTAGCCATAGCATCACTTGTGTATAATTTAACTACAATTATATACGCTTTTTTTGTAAATTACTCTGGACTTGATGTGTAAAGCATGTAGATGAAGAGACAACTAGGCCTTAACATTTAGGCCTATTATGCATGGCGATGTTTGCCTACTTATCAAAGGCTAATATGTACAAGATAGGTGACTATTTCTCTCCCATGTTTCAGATCAGCGTATCCCCTTGGACTACCGGTTGAATTTGCGTTTGTGACCGTTTTACGAATGAACGGCAGTACCGTAACCAAGAACTGGAATATTTGGCAAATGCTAGATTTGAACGGCGAAGAGCAGCTTGCCGTTAGACTGAACGGAGAATCGCTCTCTCTTGAATTCACCTTCACAACATTGAATAAAACACGAGAGACGGCCGTTTTCCCTTTCCTACCGTTCCTCTTCAACTCTCAATGGCACAATATCTTACTGAAAGTCAGCAAGCGTTCTGTAACTCTGTTCGTGGATTGCATTATGGTGGACTCTCAGAACACACCCCAGAGAGGTATAGTCAACCTGGATGGATACACGTTGATTGGAAAGCTGAAGGATAACCCCGTTTTAGCAGTGCCAGTAAGTTAATTGTTTTGTAAACTTGTGCTTAACCTCATTTCATAAGGCTAGTCCTATGGCAAGTACAAGAGGTTTGGGACTTTAAGGCACAATAGTGACTGCGCTTGTTAAGTAACTCCTAGTTTTTCGGCATACACTCTAGCCTACACTCTCCTACATACACTCTAGCCTACACTCTCCTACATACACTCTAGCCTACACTCTCCAAATACACTCTAGCCTACACTCTCCAAATACACTCTAGCCTACATTGGAGAGTTTTACTGTAAATGACCTACACCGAGAGTGCATTTTTAGCTGAATGCGGCCTATGTGGAATGCGTGGCGCTCCGCCATGTCAATTTCTACAAATAAGTGGGAATTGTAACACAGAGGTTCTAGTCCAGAATAGGACCTGGCTGTGTCTAGGGAAGACCAGGCAACGTTTCTATGATGGCAGCGCAATATTATAGGGAGATGTTTGTAATATAGTCCCAAAACTAAATCACAGAGTAAAAGTCCGCGTAATATCGCGCTTAATTGCCCTTTGATAATAATTGTCCAAGTGGTTTGGGATGTCTTTAAAAATATATATTTATCATCAGGCAGGTTCACTCTATTCGTGGTCACAGTAAAGAGATATTAATAACATTACAATCAGTAGTTATCTTACTGCTAGGGTCAAATTAGTATGATTAGTTGAGAATCAAGCATGTAATGTGATGTGAGGACTAGGCCTACATGATGATTTAGCCGATTGAGGATTGGTGACGATACCTAATGATTTAACTATCACTATTTTGCCAATTATAATATATATAGGTTGTGAATGTGACTTATGTCCGAGTGATTATTATTATTGTATTTATTTTTCAGTTTGAGCTCCAATCGATGCACATTGATTGTGATGTGGGGCGACCACAGACCTGCAATGACCTACCAGCCAGGACGTCGGTAAGAACCATTGACTAAACAGACTGCAACCACGTTCAAATTATCAAATTTAATTATCAAAATAGCCAGTACAGAGGCTGGTATTATCTAGTCCAGGCAACCATTGTAAATAAACAACATGAAAGATGAACAATTAAATCACAAGCCAATAAATCACAAGCCATTTAAATCGCCCGCAATTATTTTCCATTTGCCCTCTGCACCCATAATAAACCCTCCCAGTCTGTTCGGGCGCAGTCCGTGAATTCTGCCAATCACTTTCAAAACTAAGCAGGTCATGAATATGCATAAGGCTTTGATGCCTATGGTACCTCTGGCGGTTCAGTTGGTAGAAACGGATTCAGTTGGGTGACTTTTTTTGTCGGGGTCCGTCAACCCAACTCATCCAAGAAAAAGGAAAACATTTTTACCCGTTCTTGCTGTCCGGGAGAGGGAAGAGCAGGAGAGACCATGGCTCACGGGCAACTTTTTTGGGTACTTTTGGTGCAGATTGTCCTTATTTGCTCCACACAAGTAAGTCCTTCTCTGTGTACCTCTGTTTTCAGGTTGACGAAATAGTACTTCAGGTGAGTGTATCTACATTATGTTATTCTCATGGATTTATTGTTGTGGAATCAACTAGCAGAATGTCCAGATTCTAGTTGGTCTAGTGATGCAAGATAATTTGTTCTATAAGAAATACTGAAACAAATCAAAGGATGATCATTTCATTTTTGTAGCTGGGTGACTGTGACTGAGCATACAGTATTTATTTACATCATGTACTCACTGGGTACGCACTGGTTGAATCAACGCTGTTTCCACATCATTTCAATGAAATGACGTTGGAACCTAAATGTAATAGATGTTGAATTGATGTCTGCCCAGTGGGTAGCTACTATCACATGGATTCAACCCATTTCTCAGAACAAAGGGTATTTGCTTCAGTTGTGTTGGTGTCTTATGTTTGCTTTGCTGTGGCAGTTGTGCACCTGTTGTTCCTTGAATTAATTATTATTGGCTAAGCCTAACGGAGACTTCTCCTTCATTTTCAGACATACAGTATGTCCCACCCATACATGTTCATTATGTATAGCAATAATATCCATAGCTGATTGCATTGTTTGACCGTCTCTTTGTCCAGAGGGCCTCGGGCCCCGTCGGCCCTCCAGGACCCGCAGGTGTCCCAGGAATTGATGGTGTCGCTGTAAGTTCTCTCCTCGATTAACTTGAATTATCTTCCAAACGATAAAGAGCATTATCACCACTCATGTTCATAATTATGCGATTATGTGATTTGAATGGTGGGCGAGCACAACCCTTTTTCACAAACATAACCAGCTGCATACTGAAGAGTTGGAATTAGACCAATTATGTATAAACACATATGTATACATTTGTGAATATATATAGATATATGTTTATATATTTATCTATACATTTCAGAAGTGGGCCTTTTTCTATTTCAGGGTGGGAGGGGAGACGACGGAGAGGATGGTCCTGCTGTAATTATACACCTTTTATTTTATTTTGATTGTTAACACAATACTATGTCATTATCATCTAGTCATTCTGATGTATTTGACTGTCAGCATGTTGTTGTTGTTCTGCTTTCTATTGTGGTTGTGTTGTTAGGGTCCTGATGGAGATGCAGGCAAACTAGGCTCAGCCGGGTTGCCAGGTGTGCCCGGGGCTGATGTGAGTATCCTGTTTCAAATCATTCATCCTTTTTGCCTTCAATTTCCTGTTTGTCGTCATTGGCGCCTTTTTTGTCATCTTTGATGATAACTAGTCATGATGACTGTCATACTCAGGTTATAGCAGCAGTACAGTAGCTAGGGGGTGGAACTTCTCAATATGTGCACCTTCTACCCTTACAATGATTATCTTGCTTCATCAAGTGGTAATGACCACTTCTTTACCTAAGAGAGGCGCCAATCAATCAACCAGGGTGTCTGTAGAGATGCCTCTAGCACTGAGATGCAGTGCCTCAGATCGCTGAACCAGGATGTCTGTAGTGATGCCTCTAGCACTGAGATGCAGTGCCTCAGATCGCTGAACCAGGGAGTCTGTAGAGATGCCTCTAGCACTGAGATGCAGTGCCTCAGCCCGCTGAACCAGGGTGTCTGTAGTGATGCCCTCTAACACTGAGATGCAGTGCCTCAGACCGCTGAACCAGGGAGTCTGTAGTGATGCCTCTAGCACTGAGATGCAGTGCCTCAGACCGCTGAACCAGGGTGTCTGTAGAGATGCCTCTAGCACTGAGATGCAGTGCCTCAGTCCGCTGAACCAGGGTGTCTGTAGAGATGCCTCTAGCACTGAGATGCAGTGCCTCAGACCGCTGAACCAGGGAGTCTGTAGAGATGCCTCTAGCACTGAGATGCAGTGCCTCAGACCGCTGAACCAGGGAGTCTGTAGTGATGCCTCTAGCACTGAGATGCAGTGCCTCAGACCGCTGAACCAGGGAGTCTGTAGAGATGCCTCTAGTACTGAGATGCAGTGCCTCAGACCGCTGAACCAGGGTGTCTGTAGAGATGCCTCTAGCACTGAGATGCAGTGCCTCAGACCGCTGAACCAGGGAGTCTGTAGAGATGCCTCTAGCACTGAGATGCAGTGCCTCAGACCACTGAACCAGGGTGTCTGTAGTGATGCCTCTAGTACTGAGATGCAGTGCCTCAGACCCCTGAACCAGGGAGTCTGTAGTGATGCCCTCTAACACTGAGATGCAGTGCCTCAGACCGCTGAACCAGGGAGTCTGTAGAGATGCCTCTAGCACTGAGATGCAGTGTCTCAGACCGCTGTGCCACTCGGGAGCAAAGAAAAGGCTAAGAATCTGACAGTTTCCTTTGTAACACAACAGTCTCTTTGTTCAGGCAGAGAGAAGGAAGGCCTGCCCTTAATTAACTGTAGCTTCCATCCAAATTGGAGGGAGAAAAGAGGGTTAGGAAAACACTCGTAGGATATTAGTTTGTACTGATATCCTAAAGCATACTGTTAAGTGTACATGATCCATGTATCACTTTGTACGCAGTTTGCATTTCAGTCACACTTCTGCTGTAGGTTCACAAAGTGACTGTAGTAGGTTTATAGAGGGTGAACAAAGGCATACGGATGAGATATCAAACATTAGGAACACCTTCCTAATATGGAGTTCCCCTCTTTTGCCAGTACTGCCTCAATTTGTCAGGGCATGGACTCTACAAGATGTCCAAAGCATTCCACAGGGTTGACTCCAATGCTTCCCACAGTTGTGTCAAGTTGGCTGGATGTCCTTTGGGTGGTGGACCATTCTTGATACACACAGGAAACTGTTGAGAGTGAAAAACGCAGCAGCGTTGCAGTTCTTGACACAAACCGGTGCACCTGGCACCTACTACCAGACCCACTAATATACCCACTACCACACCTACTACCAGACCCTGTTCAGAGGCACTTCAATGTTTTGTCTTGCCCATTCACCCTCTGAATGACACACATTCACAATCCATGTCTCAATGTCTCAAGGCTTAAAAATCCTTCTTTAACCTGTCTCCTCCCCTTCATCTACACTGATTGAAGTGGACTTAACAAGTGACATCAATAAAGGATTGTATCTTTCACCTGGATTCACCTGGTCAGTCTATATAATGGAAAGAGCAGCTGTTCTTAATGTTTTTATACTCAGTGTACATGGATATTGTTGTTTTTGTCCAGAAAATGATTGCTGTGAAGTGTTTTTTATTATTTTGGCAATATTTTCTCTCACGCCCATAAATCCTTAGTGAAACAGTACCCAGCAGTGTTTGTGCTGTGGGTGTCTCCAGTCCCAGTTGGATTCTCAGGCTGCTGTGGAATGGTACCTGTCAATGGGGCTTGTTTGAGTTGGACCAGAGGAATGTGGGTTAGGGTTAACCACTCTCCCAGTAACTGTCTCAGAGAGATGTCTCAGATGCTCTGTAGTGTCCTGACCGTGGTGTCTGTGGAGATAATTCCTATTCCAGACTAGATGCCATCATCTATTCAAACTAAACATGATCTATCTTAAATCAATATAATCCAAGGAAGCATTTGTTGAAACTATTTTGAAAATGCCAACATAAGTCAGAGAATGGAAAAGAGGATGTATTTCAGAGCTTTGCCATTCTGTCAAGTTGTGCTGAAAAGTACTGGATACACGTTTCTGCTAATGCACAGTATTTACAGATTCATTAATTGTGGGTGGGGCATCGTTTAGTCCTGCCCACGTACACACGCCTACTTCTGAGCTCCTCCCACTCCATTAGCTGTGTGACATACGCAACTTTTTTGTGACATCATGTACATATACAGCTGGAATTATTATGTGATTAGGAAGACTTAAAGCACACCTTAAAGTTGGTAAAGTTGCAAAAACATTTCTTAGAGAAAGGTACTTTGTTATGATCGCTTATGAAAAGGTAACTCTTATGGTTTTCTAGCGTACAGCTGATCTCCTACTGACGTTGGACAACATTACTGTCTTTGTTGTGATGGATTAGTGAAGCCTGGTCTCTCGCTCCTCTCTTCCTGTCTCTGCAGGGTTTGACTGGTCCTACTGGAGACGAAGGTCCCGATGGTCCCCTTGGACAGAAAGTGAGTAACTAATCACTAATGAGCCCTTTAATGTTTCTGCTTCATAGACTCTCAGACAGTCTGGTCCCAGGTGTGTTGGTGCTGTCTTGTCAATTCCTTTGGTCATTGTCACACCAGACAGTACAATCAGATCTGGGACCAGGGTAACTCTCAGCCGGGTGACTGAGCCAAGCTGCTGACCGTCCATTCGCCCACTGTGTTGGCAGGCAAGACAGCAGGAATTACAATTACAACGCGTAAAGCAATTCCTCATGACAAATGAGCTTTAATCCCTGATCCCTGATCCCTGATCCCTCCCTGCCAGAGTTCTGGGTAATCTCCGTGGGGAACCAGGCCCAAGCATCATAGTCGTGTTCATTAGGAAAAGCAAGGAAAACATTTTTAAAACGTTTTGCAACGGAGAACAAAATTAGAGTTCCTTATTGGACGAGTTCACTAAGTCCCTCCCAATTTTTTTTCTTCATTTTGGTGCATAATGAACAGGACCCAAGCCTTGGGGGAACATTTGCTGGGCCAAGTGCACCCTGCATGGCTCAGGTTCTCAGTCACAGGATTAAACTGAAAGAATGTTAATTCAGTCTGTGAAGTCTCTAGTTAAGTAATTACTCAGACGGCTTCATTTGTCTGAGAAGGAAATTGTCCAGTATATTTGGTGGAAGTGGCAAAAGGATACGGAGTAGGATCCTGTTGGTCTGTGTTTCTGATGAGATGAAAGGATACGGAGTAGGATCCTGTTGGTCTGTGTTTCTGATGAGATGAAAGGATACGGAGTAGGATCCTGTTGGTCTGTGTTTCTGATGAGATGAAAGGATACGGAGTAGGATCCTGTTGGTCTGTGTTTCTGATGAGATGAAAGCATGTCTTTATGGAGAAATACTTTTGATGTTTTACACATACATAGTTTGTTGAGTCTCTAGTTAATGATTTTACTCAGATGCCTTAATTTGCCTGAGAAGGAAAATAAATTGTGGAGAATATTACAGCACAGGAACCAAACACCGGCAAAATTTAGTTGGTGTGTGTTTGGTGTGTGTTTGGTGTGTGTTTAGTGTGTGTTTGGTGTGTGTTTGGTGTGTGTTTGGTGTGTGTTTAGTGTGTGTTTGGTGTGTGTTTAGTGTGTGTTTGGTGTGCGCTTGGTGTGTGTTTAGTGTGTGTTTGGTGTGTGTTTGGTGTGTGTATGTGTGTGTTTGTGTGTTTGGTGTGTGTTTAGTGTGTGTTTGGTGTGTGTATGGTGTGTGTTTGGTGTGTGTTTGGTGTATGTTTGTTGTGTGTTTGGTGTGTGTTTAGTGTGTGTTTGGTGTATGTTTGGTGTGTGTTTGGTGTGTGTTTAGTGTGTGTTTGTTGTATGCTTGGTGTGTGTTTGGTGTGTGTTTGTTGTGTGTTTAGTGTGTGTTTGTTGTGTGTTTAGTGTGTGTTTGGTGTATGTTTGGTGTATGTTTGTTGTGTGTTTAGTGGATGTGGTGTGTGTTTGTTGTGTGTTTAGTGTGTGTTTGGTGTATGTTTGGTGTGTGTTTGGTGTGTGTTATGTGTGTGTTTGGTTTGTGTTTAGTGGATGTTTAGTGTATGTTTGGTGTGTGTTTGTTGTGTGTTTAGTGGATGTTTGGTGTGTGTTTGGTGTGTGTTTGTTGTGTGTTTAGTGGATGTTTGGTGTGTGTTTGTTGTGTGTTTAGTGTGTGTTTGGTGTGTGTTTGGTGTGTGTTTGGTGTGTGTTTAGTGTGTGTTTGGTGTGTGTTTGGTGTGTGTTTTGTGTGTGTTTGGTGTGTGTTTGTTTGTGTTTTGTGTGTGTTTGGTGTGTGTTTGTTGTGTGTTTAGTGTATGTTTGGTGTGTGTTTGTTGTGTGTTTAGTGGATTTTTGGTGTGTGTTTGGTGTGTGTTTGTTGTGTGTTTATGTGTTTGGTGTGTGGTGTGTGTTTGTGTGTGTTTGGTGTGTGTTTAGTGTGTGTTTGGTGTGTGTTTGTTGTGTGTTTGCTGTGATGTTTGGTGTATGTTTGGTGTGTGTTTGTTGTGTGTTTGTGTGTGTTTGGTGTATGTTTGTTGTGTGTTTGCTGTGTGTTTGCTGTGTGTTTAGTGTATGTTTGGTGTGTGTTTGTTGTGTGTTTAGTGTGTGTTTGATGTATGTTTGGTGTGTTTGCTGTGTGTTTGCTGTATGTTTGGTGTGTGTTTGGTGTGTGTTTGACAATGTCTAAGGATTTGGAACAGTCGCTAGACTATTACAGTATAAGAATACAAGTCATGTGAATATATGCAACAGAGGCTTTTATCCAAAGCATGTTAGATGTTTAGTATGTGTCTGTGGTCCTGGTGGAAATAGGAAAGGATACTGAAGTCTGTTTGTGTGTACATGACAAGCTAGAAACATGTCTTCATGGAGAAAATACTTGTATGGCTTCTACATGCATAGTTTGCTTTGGGTGCTGGATGGGGGATGATTAACAGTATATATTAGATATTCTCTTTACTGTTGTCTCATGTTCACTGTGTTTTCAAACTGACATGCTATTTTACTTTGTTTCAGGGTGAACCCGGGAAACCAGGACCTCGTGGACTAGCTGTGAGTTACATTATTCTCTATGAACCACTCATTCATTAGTGGAATCAGTCCACACTGAAGACTCAGAGGGCCCAGCTATAGAGCATTCAGCTTTCTCACATCACATGAAACGTAGCTTCTAAGGCTTATTAATGAAGCCTTCATAGAGCCTTCATAGAGCCTGCATAGAGCCTATAAAGATGCTGTAGTATCTTATGTCATTGACTCGTCTGGTGCTTCTGTTTTCCTCCATAGGGCGTTGGAGATGATGGACCACCTGTAAGTATTTTACAGTATTATTAATTAAACATTCACACATGACACATGTATTACATCTTTATAGGACAGTATCTAGCAAAATGTCTGATAACGTTCACATTAGCCATGGTAAGATACCTTTGATGCATTGGGAAGACATATTGTTGAAAAACTTTCAAAACTATGAAAAATGCAACAACAAAAAAAAGTATATGATAAATTAGTACAAGTCATAATTTTCAGTGAATTAATACGTGTTTCTCTGAACAGGGACCCCCGGGGCCAGGAGGACTTCCAGGTGATTTGGGCAAAGGTGGACCCCCTGTGAGTATCAGTTACAGACCCTCATAACCTAACGATCCTCATCAACTAACGATCCTCATCACCTAACGATCAGCAGCTAATGGGGATCCTTAATAAATACAAATACCTAAACGATTCTCATGACCTAACGATCCTCATGACCTAACGATCCTCATGACCTAACGATCCTCATGACCTAACGATCCTCATCACCTACCTAACAATCCTCTTGACTTAACGATCCCCATGAACTAACGATCCTCATGACCTAACGATCCTCATCACCTAACAATCCTCTTGACTTAACGATCCCCATGAACTAACTATCTTCATGACCTAACGATCCTCATCACCTCACACTCCTCATCACCTAATGATCCTCATCACCTAACGATCCACAGGACATATAGATCCTCATAGATCCTCTGTCCACATAGTGATTCCCTATGTGGACAGAGCATGAATTGGGCCGGAACAGACCGATGCTTTTCTCCTGCCTGATTTCTGTCAGGTGAAAATAAACAGTACTGGACCCTAAAATCCTGAATACCAGCTCCTATTTCAGTCCACTTCAAGCACTGCATGTAGATAGTTTGGGAGCTGGCGTCATAGGGCCAAATATGGCTGATTGGATGTACAGCATAAGAGGCTGCTGAGGGGAGGATGCCTCATAATAACGGCTGGAACGGAGCGAAAGGAATGGCATCAAACGCCTGGAAAACATTGGAAACCACGTGTTTGATGTATTTGATACCATTCCACTAATTCCGCTCCAGCACGTCCTCCCCAAATAAGGTGCCACCAACTTCCTGTGATGTACAGTACCTCCTCTGTCAGGAACGTCAATCAAAAGGTGAATGAAAATGGACCATACCTGTTTGTTTGATCTGCTTTCTATGTCCGTTACCACAGGGTGCTATGGGAGTGAGAGGACCAACAGGACCTGGTGGATCAGTAGGGCCGAGAGTGAGTAGTACATCTGTGGATCAGTAGAGCCGAGAGTGAGTAGCTCATCTGTGGATCAGTAGGGCCTAGGATCATCTGTGGATCAGGGGCCTAGAGTGAGTAGTACATCTGTGGATCAGCCGGGCCGAGAGTGAGTAGTACATCTGTGGATCAACAGGGCCTAGAGTGAGTAGTACATCTGTGGATCAGTAGGGGCTAGAGTGAGTAGTACATCTGTGGATCAGTAGGGGCTAGAGTGAGTAGTACATCTGTGGATCAGCAGGGCCTAGAGTGAGTAGTACATCTGTGGATCAGCAGGGCCTAGAGTGAGTAGTACATCTGTGAATCAGTAGGGCCTAGAGTGAGTAGTACATCTGTGGATCAGTAGGGCCAAGAGTGAGTAGTACATCTGTGGATCAGCAGGGCCTAGAGTGAGTAGTACATCTGTGGATCAGCCGGGCCTAGAGTGAGTAGTACATCTGTGGATCAGTAGGGCCTAGAGTGAGTAGTACATCTGTGGATCAGCAGGGCCTAGAGTGAGTATTACATCTGTGGATCACTGTCACTGTGTTACGTCCCTAGTTGATGATACGTTGACAAGCACATCCAGAGAATGTCGTGAGCTGTTTGTGTGTCACGTTGAACAGTCATCTACTCTTCCTAATCAACTGATTAACAATTCTCAAAATGATGTGTTTTTCAGGGTGCAGCAGGGATGCAGGATTTGAGTGCCGAGCTGGTAAGACTTTGTTCGTTCAAGTTCACACAACTCAGTGCCTGGCATTACACGTATGAGTGATAATCTGACCCTGTTGATTTATCCTGCTGCTGTCTAGTGCCCTGGTGCCTGTCCACCTGGGACACCTGGTCATCCCGGCCTCCCTGGCATGAAGGTGAGTCAGGGGTCAGGGGCCAAGGAGAGTGCATGCCCTTACTAGTGTATCATATGAAGTTATGTAATGGATAAACGTTCTTAGTGGTATGCTCGGAAGGGCATTGGAACATAGCCAGTGGTGCATTGATAGCTTGGTCTCATAAGGTATCATATATTGTGCTAATGGTAACCATAGCTGCTTCAACCTACAGCCTCACAGAAGTCATTGGTTTAAATCTATTCTATTGTCTTCACAGTTAGTATAATGATAGTCTAACGGTGATATGTGATAGAGATTGGGGAGGGTGTTTAAGCTTCATGTTCCTCTGTTTTCTAGGGTCACAAAGGAGTAAAAGGGGAAGGAGGAGAGCCTGGGAAACAAGGGCACAAGGTAAGGGCTTACCTTTTAGACACATTCAGAGAACTGAACAAAAACCTACACGGCATTAAAATGACTTGGTCCAGAACTAGGTTTAGTCTGTTTCTTGGAAAACCAGACCAGATGTTTCCGTGACATAGAATAAGCTTGGAGCTTTGTAGCTCCTCTGGTCTCATTGCTTCATGTGATGCGTCATGAGATCAGCTTTACATCTATCTACCTGCTATAGGATCTCTACCTGCTATAGGATCTTTACATGCTATAGGATCTCTACCTGCTATAGGATCTCTACCTGCTATAGGATCTCTACCTGCTATAGGATCTCTACCTGCTATAGGATCTCTACCTGCTATAGGATCTCTACCTGCTATAGGATCTTTACATGCTATAGGATCTCTACCTGCTATAGGATCTCTACCTGCTATAGGATCTCTACCTGCTATAGGATCTCTACCTGCTATAGGATCTCTACCTGCTATAGGATCTCTACCTGCTATAGGATTTCTACATGCTATAGGATCTCTGCACAACATAAACCTCACACTTTTTCATATTTTTGCCTCATTGCATTTAGAAAGGTTGTGAGTGATATGTTGCCTGAAAGTAATCTATTTCCATGGTTGCGTCCCCAATGACATCTCATTCCCTACATAGTGCTCTACTTATGAACACAGCCCTATGGGCCCTGGTCAAAAGTAGAGCACTTTATAGGGATTAGGGTGTGATTTGGGACGCAGCCCATGTTAGTGATGCAGGGGTTATGGTTGATGTGGAATGCCATGCTAACACAGCCACACTCAGCCCTGTAATGGTTCCATACATCCATATATAAGGAAATAAGTTCAGTTCTATACCCAAGTCACTTCATCACCTAGTGGCCTATAACTCCATTCACTGTCTGTCTGTCTGGATTCAAGACTCCATGTATCCATATGGGCTGTAAATGACTTTCTCCATGTATAGAATTCAGCCTTGCTTAGTGGCTCTATTGAAGGGTGTCTGGTGTAGAACATGCAGGCTTTTCACTCACAAGTCAAAGCGTGTAGTCTCTGACAGCTGACAGCACTCACACCTTTGGCAATGTGATCAGCGGTAGAGTCAATTTCATTGAAACGTGTGTCATGTATCTGAGTCAACGAGGCTGTAGGAACATTGATTTAAAGTCCATGGGAGTTGATTTGCGGCCATTAAAGTTGTTTTGAAACAGCTTACATTTGAAATCCATCTTTCGATCCTCCTATAAATGTACCTACTTATGTTTTAATGTCTCTGCCATATGCAGCTGTTCATCTTACTGATGTCTGCATGTTACCTCTCTCTCTCTCTAGGGTGAAGAGGGTGACCAGGGAACCACAGGGGACCTCGGATCCCAGGGCCCAACGGTTTGATACTCTCATTAACCTACCTTTAACAGATAATATAACAGACTGTCTGTAGTGATAATATAACAGACTGTCTGTAGTGATAATATAACAGACTGTCTGTAATGATAATATAACAGACTGTCTGTAGTGATAATATAACAGACTGTCTGTAGTGATAATATAACAGACTGTCTGTAGTGATAATATAACAGACTGTCTGTAGTGATATTATAACAGACTGTCTGTAGTGATAATATAACAGACTGTCTGTAGTGATAATATAACAGACTGTCTGTAGTGATAATATAACAGACTGTCTGTAGTGATAATATAACAGACTGTCTGTAGTGATAATATAACAGACTGTCTGTAGTGATAATATAACAGACTGTCTGTAGTGATAATATAACAGACTGTCTGTAGTGATAATATAACAGACCGTCTGTAGCGATAATATAACAGACTGTCTGTAGCGATAATATAACAGACTGTCTGTAGTGATAATATAACAGACTGTCTGTAGTGATAATATAACAGACTGTCTGTAGTGATAATATAACATACTGTCTGTAGTGATAATATAACAGACTGTCTATGGTGATAATATAACAGACAGTAGTGATAATATAACAGACTGTCTGTAGTGATAATATAACAGACTGTCTGTAGTGATAATATAACAGACTGTCTGTAGTGATAATATAACAGACTGTCTGTAGTGATAATATAACAGACTGTCTATGGTGATAATATAACAGACAGTCTGTAGTGATAATAGAACAGACTGTCTGTAGTGATAATATAACAGACAGTAGTGATAATATAACAGACTGTCTGTAGTGATAATATAACAGACAGTAGTGATAATATAACAGACTGTCTGTAGTGATAATAGAACAGACTGTCTGTAGTGATAATATAACAGACTGTCTGTAGTGATAATATAACAGACTTTCTGTAGTGATAATAGAACAGACTGTCTGTAGTGATAATATAACAGACTGTCTGTAGTGATAATAGAACAGACTGTCTGTAGTGATAATATAACAGACTGTCTGTAGTGATAATAGAACAGACTGTCTGTAGTGATAATAGAACAGACTGTAGTGATAATAGAACAGACTGTCTGTAGTGATAATATAACATACTGTCTGTAGTGATAATATAACAGACTGTCTATGGTGATAATATAACAGACAGTAGTGATAATATAACAGACTGTCTGTAGTGATAATATAACAGACTGTCTGTAGTGATAATATAACAGACTGTCTGTAGTGATAATAGAACAGACTGTCTGTAGTGATAATATAACAGACAGTAGTGATAATATAACAGACTGTCTGTAGTGATAATATAACAGACAGTAGTGATAATATAACAGACTGTCTGTAGTGATAATAGAACAGACTGTCTGTAGTGATAATATAACAGACTGTCTGTAGTGATAATAGAACAGACTGTCTGTAGTGATAATATGACAGACTGTCTGTAGTGATAATATAACAGACAGTAGTGATAATATGACAGACTGTCTATAGTGATAATATAACAGACTGTCTGTAGTGATAATATAACAGACTGTCTGTAGTGATAATATAACAGACAGTAATAGAACAGACTGTCTGTAGTGATAATATAACAGACTGTCTGTAGTGATAATAGAACAGACTGTAGTGATAATAGAACAGACTGTCTGTAGTGATAATATAACATACTGTCTGTAGTGATAATATAACAGACTGTCTGTAGTGATAATAGAACAGACTGTCTGTAGTGATAATAGAACAGACTGTAGTGATAATAGAACAGACTGTCTGTAGTGATAATATAACAGACTGTCTGTAGTGATAATATAACAGACTGTCTATGGTGATAATATAACAGACAGTAGTGATAATATAACAGACTGTCTGTAGTGATAATATAACAGACTGTCTGTAGTGATAATATAACATACTGTCTGTAGTGATAATATAACAGACTGTCTATGGTGATAATATAACAGACAGTAGTGATAATATAACAGACTGTCTGTAGTGATAATATAACAGACTGTCTGTAGTGATAATATAACAGACTGTCTGTAGTGATAATATAACAGACTGTCTGTAGTGATAATATAACAGACAGTAGTGATAATATAACAGACTGTCTGTAGTGATAATATAACAGACAGTAGTGATAATATAACAGACTGTCTGTAGTGATAATAGAACAGACTGTCTGTAGTGATAATATAACAGACTGTCTGTAGTGATAATAGAACAGACTGTCTGTAGTGATAATATGACAGACTGTCTGTAGTGATAATATAACAGACTGTCTGTAGTGATAATATAACAGACTGTAGTGATAATAGAACAGACAGTAGTGATAATAGAACAGACTGTCTATGGTGACAGTTAGTGACAGTTTGTCTTTCTGCTGTTGTGTGATTCCAGGGTCCTCAGGGAATCAGAGGCTCCACTGGAATGATGGGGCCCAAAGGTGGACTGGTAAGAGTCCCTCTTTGAAGTTAATTGTATTTCAATCCTCTCTGTCATCTTAATGCTAATATACCCCTGGTGTTGTGACAGGGAGCACGAGGACATGATGGAGATCCAGGTCCCCAGGGTGTTGAAGGAGCCACTGTAAGTATTCTCCCATAATCCCCTTCTCCTGTTCATTATGATTTCACTAATGTTAGACCTCTGGAAAGGTGAGTGTTTCAGGAATACGGCACTGTGTTGTGTTCTCAATGAAGGACCTGATTAAACATCTGTAAAAAGGTTTTGTCTTACAATATGTTGATGCTGTCTCTTGTTAGGGTGACCAAGGCCAGAGGGGCGTGATGGGCGAGTCTGGTCCTAAAGGTGATGAGGTGGGTATCAGAGTAAAAAATACAAAGGGTTCTGAACAAAATTGATTTTTGTCTTTAGTCACTGTCTGGGGTGGTGGTGATGGTGTAATGCTGATGCCCTGATTGGTTCCTTATCCTATTGTGTTGTTATCTAGGGATCTCAAGGTGGAAGAGGAATCACAGGTCTTCCTGGGCCCAAGGGGAAGGGTGTAAGTATTACTGTGACTATTGTATCACAGCTTAAACAATCAGTCTTGGCGGTGCAAATGTAAGCATATCCTGTCTGTTGTGTATTCATAGACTCTTAGAATCGTTTAAGCCACAGAACCATTCATAGAACCATAGAACCTTCTTGGAACATTAACACTTGTCATGGAGTAATTGTGGTGGTTCTTTTTTCATGTCTAGGGTTTGTCAGGAGTAGATGGCCGTGAAGGTATTCCTGGATTGCCAGGTGGAAAGGTATGGACAGGATCGACTGTAAGATGTTTAGATGCATCGTTCTAGTTTTGCTGTGCCCTCTCATAGGTCTACAGTGATTCTTTTCTGCAGCGATTTCTATTGGCTTGGCAATGGAGATCACAGCATTCTGAAAAGTCCACTATAAAAT
This sequence comes from Oncorhynchus clarkii lewisi, assembly GCF_045791955.1. Lineage (NCBI taxonomy): Eukaryota > Metazoa > Chordata > Actinopteri > Salmoniformes > Salmonidae > Oncorhynchus > Oncorhynchus clarkii. Next base: position 50,805,880 of record NC_092169.1, read on the forward strand.
GGGATTCATACTGTTTGAACGGAGGTCAGCAGGAGTTGTCAAATCAAGTTAGGATTACAACTGTGATGTCAAAAGTTCATCTTAACTCACATAACTCTCTTTCTCCACAGGGCACCATTGGCAAGGCTGGGTCTCCAGGGGAGGTGGGGCTTCAGGGACTTCCTGTAAGTATGACCTTTGACCTCACACTAACAGGTGTTCTGATTGGTTGTGCCTGTGTAATCCTCCTCAGCCTCCCATATTCTAATCCTGATGTGAAATAACATAATAATAATAATAACATGAGATAATTGTTTCTGATTGACAACCTTTTGTTTTACAAACATTTGAGATTTTCATGTTTTCAACAACATCTTTGAAATAGATAACAAATGCATGAGTGGTTTGGTCAGATGTATTCTAGGTATTTACATGATAATTCTTGTTACTGTAGATGGATTTTGATTGACAATGTTGTGTTTCCTCTCTAGGGATTACCTGGTTCTCCTGGCTCTAAAGGAACTGGTGGAGAGAAGGTAGGCATCATAGAGAACCTATTAAAATAGTATTCTAATTCCTAATTCACCCACAATGCACCACTTACATCAATTAATCTACAGCCAATGGGCATTAATTACTCTGTGCCATAAACTCAATCCTTTTGACAAATAGAGCTAATCTATGTCACTGAGGAGCTGCAGCTGGATAAGAGCATGGGTACTGACCTATAGTGAGGGAAAAAGGATTTGATCCCCTGCTGATTTTGTACGTTTGCCCACTGACAAAGAAATTGTCGGTCTTTAATTTTAATGGTAGGTTTATTTGAACAGTGAGAGACAGAATAACAATAAAAAATCCAGAAAAACGCATGTCAGAAATGTTATAAATTGATTTGCATTTTAATGAGGGAAATAATTATTTGACCCCTCCAAAACATGACTTGGTACTTGGTGGCAAAACCCTTGTTGGCAATCACAGAGGTCATACGTTTCTTGTAGTTGGACACCAGGTTTGCACACATCTCAGGGGCGAGTTTGTCCCACTCCTCTTTGCAGATCTTCTCCAAGTCATTAAGGTTTCGAGGCTGACGTTTGGCAACTCGAACCTTCAGCTCCCTCCACAGATTTTCTATGGGATTAAGGTCTGGAGACTGGCTAGGCCACTCCAGGACCTTAATGTGCTTCTTCTTGAGCCACTCCTTTGTTGCCTTGGCCTTGTGTTTTGGGTCATTGTCATGCTGGAATACCCATCCATGACCCATTTTCAATGCACTGGCTGAGGGAAGGAGGTTCTAACCCAAGATTTGACGGTACATGGCCCCGTCCATCGTCCCTTTGATGTGGTGAAGTTGTCCTGTCCCCTTAGCAGAAAAACACCCCCAAAGCATAATATTTCCACCTCCATGTTTGACGGTGGGGATGGTATTCTTGGGGTCATAGGCAGAATTCCTCTTCCTCAAAACACGGCGAGTTGAGTTGATGGCAAAGAGCTCCATTTTGGTGTCATCTGACCACAACACTTTCACCCAGTTGTCATCTGAATCATTCAGATGTTCATTGGCAAACTTCAGACGGGCATGTATATGTGCTTTCTTGAGCAGGGGGACCTTGCGGGCGCTGCAGGATTTCAGTCCTTCACGGCGTAGTGTGTTGCCAATTGTTTTCTTGGGGACTATGGTCCCAGCTGCCTTGAGATCATTGACAATATCCTCCCGTGTAGTTCTGGGCTGATTCCTCACCGTTCTCATGATCATTGCAACTCCACGAGGTGAGATCTTACATGGAGCACCAGGCCGAGGGAGATTGAGAGTTATTTTGTGTTTCTTCCATTTGCGAATAATCGCACCAACTGTTGTCACCTTCTCACCAAGCTGCTTGGCGAGGGTCTTGTAGCCCATTCCAGCCTTGTGTAGGTCTGCAATCTTGTCCCTGACATCCTTAGAGAGCTCTTTGGTCTTGGCCATGGTGGAGAGTTTGGAATCTGATTGATTGATTGCTTCTGTGGACAGGTGTCTTTTATGCAGGTAACAAAATGAGATTAGGAGCACTCCCTTTAAGAGTGCGCTCCTAATCTCAGCTCGTTACCTGTATAAAAGACACCTGGGAGACATAAATCTTTCTGATTGAGAGGGGGTCAAATACTTATTTCCCTCATTAAAATGCAAATCAATTTATAACATTTTTGACGTGTTTTTCTGGATTTTTTTGTTGTTATTCTGTCTCTCACTGTTCAAATAAACCTACCATTACAATTATAGACTGCAAATGTACAAAATCAGCTGGGGATCAAATACTTTTTTCCCTCACTGTAACTGTCCTGACACTGACCTGACTGTCCTGACACTGACCTGACCTGACTGTCCTGACACTGACCTGACTGTCCTGACACTGACCTGACCTGACTGTCCTGACACTGACCTGACTGTCCTGACACTGACCTGACCTGACTGTCCTGACACTGACCTGACTGTCCTGACACTGACCTGACCTGACTGTCCTGACACTGACCTGACC
>NC_092169.1:50810871-51058376 GCF_045791955.1 Oncorhynchus clarkii lewisi
GGACCTGGCTGTGGTTACAGAGTGTGGACCTGGCTGTGGTTACAGAGTGGACCTGGCTGTGGTTACAGAGTGGGGACCTGGCTGTGGTTACAGAGAGTGGGGACCTGGCTGTGGTTACAGAGAGGGGGGACCTGGCTGTGGTTACAGAGTGGGGACCTGGCTGTGGTTACAGAGAGTGGGGACCTGGCTGTGGTTACAGAGAGGGGACCTGGCTGTGGTTACAGAGAGAGTGGACCTGGCTGTGGTTACAGAGAGTGGGGACCTGGCTGTGGTTACAGAGGGGGGATCTGGCTGTGGTTACAGAGTGGGGACCTGGCTGTGGTTACAGAGAGTGGGGACCTGGCTGTGGTTACAGAGAGTGGGGACCTGGCTGTGGTTACAGAGAGTGGACCTGGCTGTGGTTACAGAGTGGGGACCTGGCTGTGGTTACAGAGTGGACCTGGCTGTGGTTACAGAGTGGACCTGGCTGTGGTTACAGAGTGGGGACCTGGCTGTGGTTACAGAGTGGGGACCTGGCTGTGGTTACAGAGTGTGGACCTGGCTGTGGTTACAGAGTGGACCTGGCTGTGGTTACAGAGTGGGGACCTGGCTGTGGTTACAGAGAGTGGGGACCTGGCTGTGGTTACAGAGAGGGGGGACCTGGCTGTGGTTACAGAGTGGGGACCTGGCTGTGGTTACAGAGAGTGGGGACCTGGCTGTGGTTACAGAGAGGGGACCTGGCTGTGGTTACAGAGAGAGTGGACCTGGCTGTGGTTACAGAGAGTGGGGACCTGGCTGTGGTTACAGAGGGGGGATCTGGCTGTGGTTACAGAGTGGGGACCTGGCTGTGGTTACAGAGAGTGGGGACCTGGCTGTGGTTACAGAGAGTGGGGACCTGGCTGTGGTTACAGAGAGTGGGGACCTGGCTGTGGTTACAGAGAGGGGACCTGGCTGTGGTTACAGAGTGGGGACCTGGCTGTGGTTACAGAGAGTGGGGACCTGGCTGTGGTTACAGAGTGGGGACCTGGCTGTGGTTACAGAGAGTGTGGACCTGGCTGTGGTTACAGAGAGTGTGGACTTGGCTGTGGTTACAGAGGGGGGATCTGGCTGTGGTTACAGAGAGTGGGGACCTGGCTGTGGTTACAGAGAGTGGGGACCTGGCTGTGGTTACAGAGAGTGGGGACCTGGCTGTGGTTACAGAGTGGGGACCTGGCTGTGGTTACAGAGAGTGTGGACCTGGCTGTGGTTACAGAGAGTGTGGACTTGGCTGTGGTTACAGAGGGGGGATCTGGCTGTGGTTACAGAGAGTGGGGACCTGGCTGTGGTTACAGAGAGTGGGGACCTGGCTGTGGTTACAGAGAGTGGACCTGGCTGTGGTTACAGAGAGTGGGGACCTGGCTGTGCTTACAGAGAGGGGGGACCTGGCTGTGGTTACAGAGAGGGGGGACCTGGCTGTGGTTACAGAGAGTGGACCTGGCTGTGGTTACAGAGAGTGGGGACCTGGCTGTGGTTACAGAGTGGGGACCTGGCTGTGGTTACAGAGAGTGGGGACCTGGCTGTGGTTACAGAGAGGGGACCTGGCTGTGGTTACAGAGAGTGGGCCTGGCTGTGGTTACAGAGTGGGGACCTGGCTGTGGTTACAGACAGTGGGGACCTGGCTGTGGTTACAGAGAGGGGACCTGGCTGTGGTTACAGAGAGAGTGGACCTGGCTGTGGTTACAGAGAGTGGGGACCTGGCTGTGGTTACAGAGAGTGGGGACCTGGCTGTGGTTACAGAGAGGGGGGACCTGGCTGTGGTTACAGAGAGTGGGGACCTGGCTGTGGTTACAGATAGTGGGGACCTGGCTGTGGTTACACAGACATTCCCTAGAGAATAGTTCTGAACGGGATCTCAGGATCTCACACAGAGGCTATTTTCACAGTAAGGAGAGAATGGGGGCCAGGGCCAGCTGGCTGAAAGAGCCTTCTGTTGCTTTGGCATTCCTCACACACACACGGTCAGCAATCAAAGGTGTGCCCAGCACAGAGAACAAAGAGACACTCACACACACACACACACACACACACATAATCATACAAAATAAAAATTGCAGCCAGGTTTTTAGAAATTCTCTTTCTATTGTGCACGTCTTGAGTCACGACCCTGATATAGCCATCTCATGAACAGTTAATTCACCAGTGTATGTTGCCCTAATGACTGAAGAGCTTGTGGTTAGTTTCTCCATACTCTGCTGTCTTATCTGAGGTTTCCACTACTTTCTGCTGTCGTGTTCTGTAGGTTTAGATATTTACATACAGTATTCCATTCAGCAGAGGCTTGTATTCCTACAGTCATGCGTACAGTCATGTTACATATGGTCTGTCCCAGGAATCTAACCCACAATCCTGGCACCGCAAGCACCTTGTTCTAAGGACATACAGTAGTGTGGTGTTGACCTCTGACCTCCTTGTTGTCGCTCTACCTTTGTTTTGTAGGGACCTAAAGGGGATCTTGGTCTTCCTGGTGTTCCCGGACCCCCAGGCCTCCCCGGAGTGAAGGGAGAGAGGGTAAGATAAGAGGACGTTCTATTCTGACTGGTATCTATCCCCTCTGTAGAGACCTGCTGTCCGATGGGGAAGCAATCACTGCTATTATACAACTAAACCTACTACTGATATTATACAACTAAACTACTGATATTATACAACTGAACTACTGATATTATACAACTAAACTACTGATATTATACAACTAAACTACTGATATTATACAACTAAACTACTGATATTATACAACTAAACATACTACTGATATTATACAACTAAACTACTGATATTATACAACTAAACTACTGATATGATACAACTAAACTACTGATATTATACAACTAAACTACTGATATTATACAACTAAACATACTACTGATATTATACAACTAAACTACTGATATTATACAACTGAACTACTGATATTATACAACTAAACTACTGATATTATACAACTAAACTACTGATATTATACAACTAAACTACTGATATTATACAACTAAACTACTGATATTATACAACTAAACTACTGATATTATACAACTAAACCACTGATATTATACAACTAAACATACTACTGATATTATACAACTAAACTACTGATATTATACAACTAAACTACTGATATTATACAACTAAACTACTGATATTATACAACTGAACTACTGATATTATACAACTAAACATACTACTGATATTATACAACTAAACATACTACTGATATTATACAACTAAACTACTACTGATATTATACAACTAAACTACTGATATTATACAACTAAACTACTACTGATATTATACAACTAAACTACTGATATTATACAACTAAACTACTGATATTATACAACTAAACTACTGATATTATACAACTAAACTACTGATATTATACAACTAAACTACTGATATTATACAACTGAACTACTGATATTATACAACTAAACTACTGATATTATACAACTGAACTACTGATATTATACAACTAAACTACTGATATTATACAACTAAACTACTGATATTATACAACTAAACCTACTACTGATTTTATACAACTAAACTACTGATATTATACAACTAAACTACTGATATTATACAACTAAACATACTACTGATATTATACAACTAAACTACTAAACTACTGATATTATACAACTAAACATACTACTGATATTATACAACTAAACTACTGATATTATACAACTAAACTACTGATATTATACAACTAAACATACTACTGATATTATACAACTAAACTACTGATATTATACAACTAAACTACTGATATTATACAACTAAACTACTGATATTATACAACTAAACTACTGATATTATACAACTAAACTACTGATATTATACAACTAAACTACTGATATTATACAACTAAACTACTGATATTATACAACTAAACTACTGATATTATACAACTAAACTACTGATATTATACAACTAAACTACTGATATTATACAACTAAACTACTGATATTATACAACTAAACTACTGATATTATACAACTAAACTACTGATATTATACAACTAAACATACTACTGATATTATACAACTAAACTACTGATATTATACAACTAAACTACTGATATTATACAACTAAACTACTACTGATATTATACAACTAAACTACTGATATTATACAACTAAACTACTGATATTATACAACTAAACTACTGATATTATACAACTAAACTACTGATATTATACAACTAAACTACTGATATTATACAACTATACATACTACTGATATTATACAACTAAACTACTGATATTATACAACTAAACTACTGATATTATACAACTAAACTACTGATATTATACAACTAAACTACTGATATTATACAACTAAACTACTGATATTATACAACTAAACTACTGATATTATACAACTAAACCACTGATATTATACAACTAAACTACTGATATTATACAACTATACATACTACTGATATTATACAATTAAACTACTGATATTATACAACTAAACATACTACTGATATTATACAACTAAACTACTGATATTATACAACTAAACTACTGATATTATACAACTAAACTACTGATATTATACAACTAAACTACTGATATTATACAACTAAACTACTGATATTATACAACTAAACTACTGATATTATACAACTAAACTACTGATATTATACAACTATACATACTACTGATATTATACAACTAAACTACTGATATTATACAACTAAACTACTGATATTATACAACTAAACTACTGATATTATACAACTAAACATACTACTGATATTATACAACTAAACTACTGATATTATACAACTAAACTACTGATATTATACAACTAAACTACTGATATTATACAACTAAACTACTGATATTATACAACTAAACTACTGATATTATACAACTAAACTACTGATATTATACAACTATACATACTACTGATATTATACAACTAAACTACTGATATTATACAACTAAACTACTGATATTATACAACTAAACTACTGATATTATACAACTAAACTACTGATATTATACAACTAAACTACTGATATTATACAACTAAACTACTGATATTATACAACTAAACTACTGATATTATACAACTAAACTACTATATTATACAACTAAACTACTGATATTATACAACTATACATACTACTGATATTATACAACTAAACTACTGATAATATACAACTAAACTACTGATATTATACAACTAAACATACTACTGATATTATACAACTAAACATACTACTGATATTATACAACTAAACTACTGATATTATACAACTATACATACTACTGATATTATACAACTAAACTACTGATAATATACAACTAAACTACTGATATTATACAACTATACATACTACTGATAATATACAACTAAACTACTGATAATATACAACTAAACTACTGATATTATACAACTAAACATACTACTGATATTATACAACTAAACTACTGATATTATACAACTAAACTACTGATATTATACAACTATACATACTACTGATATTATACAATTAAACTACTACTCATTGGATTAAGGCTCCCTGGACCGTTTACGTTCTGCATGCCTGATATTTGATGAACAGATAGAGAAGAAGCTCAACTGAAGAGCATTGTGGCTTGTGTTTAGTCATTTCAGGTTCCACAGACTTCTTATGACAATTTTCCATTTTCATGAAACCACCAGTTTTGATTGGACTTTCCACTGTTCTGTACAATCATGAAGACAGCAATCTTACCATACTCACCTGACAAGGACACACACTTTGTGAAATCCTTTTGATCCCCTCTACTGTTACAAGTTCAATCATTCATTCATAAGACTAGTCTTGCTGTTGCATTACATAGTAGTATAACTAGTGTTGTTGTCTAACTGTATAAATCTACTGTATAACTTTACATAGTAGTATAACTAGTGTTGTTGTCTAACTGTATAAATCTACTGTATAACTTTACATAGTAGTATAACTAGTGTTGTTGTCTAACTGTATAAATCTACTGTATAACTTTACATAGTAGTTTAACTAGTGTTGTTGTCTAACTGTATAAATCTACTGTATAACTTTACATAGTAGTATAACTAGTGTTGTTGTCTAACTGTATACATCTACTGTATAACTTTACATAGCAGTATAACTAGTGTTGTTGTCTAACTGTATAAATCTACTGTATAACTTTACATAGTAGTTTAACTAGTGTTGTTGTCTAACTGTATAAATCTACTGTATAACTTTACATAGTAGTATAACTAGTGTTGTTGTCTAACTGTATAAATCTACTGTATAACTTTACATAGTAGTATAACTAGTGTTGTTGTCTAACTGTATAAATCTACTGTATAACTTTACATAGTAGTTTAACTAGTGTTGTTGTCTAACTGTATAAATCTACTGTATAACTTTACATAGTAGTATAACTAGTGTTGTTGTCTAACTGTATACATCTACTGTATAACTTTACATAGTAGTATAACTAGTGTTGTTGTCTAACTGTGTAAATCTACTGTATAACTTTACATAGTAGTTTAACTAGTGTTGTTGTCTAACTGTATAAATCTACTGTATAACTTTACATAGTAGTATAACTAGTGTTGTTGTCTAACTGTATACATCTACTGTATAACTTTACATAGTAGTATAATTAGTGTTGTTGTCTAACTGTATAAATCTACTGTATAACTTTACATAGTAGTATCATTGTTTAACTGTACTGTATAACTTTACATAGTAGTATAATTGTTTAACTGTACTGTATAACTTTACATAGTAGTATAACTAGTGTTGTTGTCTAACTGTATACATCTACTGTATAACTTTACATAGTAGTATAATTAGTGTTGTTGTCTAACTGTATAAATCTACTGTATAACTTTACATAGTAGTATCATTGTTTAACTGTTCTGTATAACTTTACATAGTAGTATAATTGTTTAACTGTACTGTATAACTTTACATAGTAGTATAACTAGTGTTGTTGTCTAACTGTATAAATGTACTGTATAACTTTACATAGTAGTATAACTAGTGTTGTTGTCTTACTGCATAACTGTACTGTATAACTTTACATAGTAGTATAATTGTTTAACTGTACTGTATAACTTTACATAGTAGTTTAATTGTTTAACTGTAGTGTAGTTTAAAGATTTTCAATAGTGAACTGATTTCTCCTCAACTTCAGGGAGAAGCTGGCGAGGGAGGACCTAAAGGGGAGCAGGTAAGAAATCCATCTTTTAAAATGTCTGTTTATCTCTCACAACAATATCTGCCTGTATCTTAAGGTCAATGTGATACAGCAGCAGAGTGTGGATGGGCCCTTTCCAGTTTCAGGTTTTATTAGTCGTATGTTTAGGATACACATGGTAGAAACTGTCCGACCAAATGCTTACTGGCAGGTTCCTTCTGGACAACGCAATAACAATAAGAAATAATAAAAGATATGAATACCAACATAAAATAAATGGTTCAGTAGATTTATAGTCCAACATAGTAGAATAACAATTTATAGTCCAATATTTACACACGTTTTGGTGGGCAAGTGGTTAAATTGTGCAGTATTTAGCAATCATAATAAGAATCTGGTAGCAGCTGTTGAGATGTGTGTGTAGCATGAATGTATGTATGTGTGTGTGTGTGTGTGTGTGTGTGTGTGTGTTTCTAACTTACCCTTGGCATTTGTTATATCCAGAAGAGTGATTTTACCCCAAAATAATTTATATTGGTTTGTTGTGTGTGTGTGTGTGTGTGTAGGGGGGACAAGGTTCTGAGGGAACCTCTGGAGACAAAGGAGATGTTGTAAGTTATCACTCAAGCAAGGATTCATTGCATCCAACCCAACCTCACATTGGAGCCTTTTAAACAACACCTGTACTAATCCTCTGTGTTTCTCTCGTTTGTATAATAGGGTGACCAGGGGGAAGCTGGACCCAAAGGAGTGGTGAGTTCTGTACTCTTCTAGAAGCAGTTCCATGTCTCAAACCAGGAATATAACTTTGAGACAGTTTATCCACACCCATAGAGTAGTAGTGCTAAGTGGTTAACCAACATTTAGTTTTTTTTTTCAACGTTAAAAAAAAAAAAAACTAATTGACTGATGTTGTTTCAATTATTTGAATTCCATTTAGTTCGAGCTCCATGTGCAGTTTCTGTAGAGATAAATCAGAGCCTGAAGTGTATTTGGAAACAGGCTCAGCTAATGAATGAAGCCTGAAGTGTATTTGGAAACAGGCTCAGCTAATGAATGAAGCCTGAAGTGTATTTGGAAACAGGCTCAGCTAATGCAGGTTTTGAGCAGAGTAAGACAGGTAAGGAGGTCGGGCCACAGGACGAGATCTCCAAGGTCCTCCATTTCAGGCCTGTAACATCAGGGGTTTCTGTCATCCAAAGCGAGATGAGATCTCTGCAATACGATCTTCCGGGTTTTTCTTGTTCCAGATAAAAGCAGATATTAGTTTATTACATGGCTTGCTCACCAGCACCCCCGAAACTCAGAAGTCTTCATTGAGCATGCTCAGTACCACCCATGTAATGTTGTTCTGATCCAGTTGTCTCTCCCCTCTCTGTCTCCAGGTTGGAAACCCAGGAGAGCCTGGTAACAGAGGGCCAGAGGGTAGCAGAGGGCAGCCTGGCATCGAGGGCCCAGCTGGTACTCCTGGACCACGTGGCATGCAGGGCAACAGGGGCGCACCAGGAATCAGGGGGTCACAGGGACCGGCGGTAGGTACCCCCAAACCACCTCCACCCAAAACTCTGAAGACTGTACACCTGAACTTACTTACAAACTTACTAACTTACATACTTACTTACTAATTAACTTACGTGCTTACTTATATACCTACAAACTCACTTACATAGTACTTACTTATTTACATAAATACCTACTTACTTACATACTTAGTTACTAACCTACATACTTACTAACTTATTTACATACTTACTTACTTATTTACATAAATACCTACTTACTTACATACTTAGTTACTAACCTACATACTTACTAACTTATTTACATACTTACTTACTTATTTACATAAATACCTACTTACTTACATACTTTCATACTTACTTACATACTTAGTTACTAACCTACATACTTACTAACTTATTTACATACTTACTTACTTATTTACATAAATACCTACTTACTTACATACTTTCATACTTACTTACATACTCAGTTACTAACCTACATACTTACTAACTTATTTACATACTTACTTGCTTACAAATGTACTAACTTACTGCTAGGCCTTTCCCTCCTGGACCTAGACCATGGACAACAGTTTCCCAGTGTGTCCAGCATAACACAACTAGGGCTTACATAATGCATTTCAGAAGCTAAATCTATGTTTATTAAAGCTGTTTTCTCATCATAAACCTTTTCTTATGTTATCCTTCAGGGTAAAGAACCAAGCGATCAACACATCAGACAAGTCTGCATGAGAGTTATGCAAGGTAAGAATTTTTGCACACTTGTCATTCCTTCAGTGTCTTTAAAATCAATGTATCCCACTCTACCTTTAAGTATAAACACTCTGTAATATCCCAAACCTCATTGTTTATACTATAGACTAGGGGTATTCAACTCTGACCCTATGAGGTTTGGAGCCTGCTGCTTTTCTGTCCTACCTAATAATGAATTGCACACAGCCAGTGTCCCAGGTCTAAATCAGTCCCGGATTAGAGGGGAACAATGAAGAAATGCAGTAGAACTGGCTTCCAGGTACAGAGTGGAGTTTGGGGGATATAGCCTATCTGGCTTGACAGTTTGAAGAGAGGGAAGCAGAAAAAAACCATCATAAATACGCTTCAACCTTTGTTAGTTTGATGGATAACAGACTCCTGAACCCCAGAAATGCTGAAGTGGCAGCCTGTTTTTTTGTCTCTCTCCCTGGGCCCTCTTACAGTATCCCACCCCCTCCTCCCACTACCACTACTCTCCTCCTAAACTCATTACTTTTTTATACCCAATGTGCTGAAAAATGTATTTCACCTCCAGAGGACCTGCACTTTTGCTAAAAGCAGAAAAGCAAAGACTGGAATTTGGAGCGTAAAATACCAAGCCAAAAGCCTTAGGAGTTTTATGTTGAACTCTTGGCACCATAAATACACATATATATTTTTCAGTTTCTTAACGATCGTACCCTTTTTTTACATTTTCACCTCAAATGACATACCCAAATCTAACTACCTGTAGCTCAGGACCTGAAGCAAGGATATGCATTTTCTTGATAACATTTGAAAGGTAACACTTTGAAGTGTGTGGAAATGTGAAAGTAATGTAGGAGAATATAAAACATTGGATCTGGTAAAAGATAATATAATATAAAAAACATGCATTTTCTATTTATTTTTGTCTTCCATCATCTTTGAAATGCAAGAGAAAGGCCATACATTAAGGTAGGATCCTAGGTGTAATTTAGATTATGTCCACAAGATGGCAGCAGTGTGTGTGCAAAGTTTCAGACTGATCCAGAGATCAATTACCTCACTACACAATATTTTGTATCAAGTCTGCCAGGAGTTTGCCCAAATGTGCCAAATTGCTCAATGTATACATTTTCAAGTACATAACTATAGAGAACATACAAAAATGCTATGGTAATAAAATATTAAAGCTTAACACTCCCAGGAATGTTATACATGGTGGATCTAGATCATGATGGATCTAGATGGCCAAGTGGGGTGGGTGTGGAGCCAGAGACAGCAGTGGGGTCAAACTATAGAACTCAGTTCCTACATTTAAATATAAAAAAACAACACCACATTTTATCTCTGGGACCCTCAGGATGACAAATCAGAGCAAGATTACTGAATGTAAGTACATTATTTACCTTCAGAGGTGAATGTATCAAACCACCAGCCGTGATAAAAGTGTTTTGTTGTGCACTATCCTCAAACAATAGCAGGGTATGTTTTGTGTGTAATAGCTACTGTAAATTGGACACTGCAGTTAGTTAACAATAATTTAAGCTTTCTGCCCGTATAAGACATGTCGCTGTCCCGGAAAGTTGGCTGTTGTATACACTGTTTTCTAGTCACATTGTCACATATTGAGCAACAACTGTCCCGGTTTAGGGACACCAATCCCGTAAAGTTGAATGTTTTCCAATAAGTATTTTCACTCTGCTCAATTTACCGAGGCAGACTTGAATGTGTAAGAATAAGGAGGACTACAATTTTTATAACATTTATAAAAAGGCCTTCATTAAAGTTCCATTTTCATCTCAATATCAAATCATTTCTGGGAAAACAATTGAGTACCTTATTGTGATTTTTTAAAATTGAAATGGTCAAAAATAAACAAAAATAGTTTATTTTATTTAGCAAAGAGACATTTCTCAAGCAAGAATTTTGCTAACACTGTCTGGGAGTGGTCTAAGTGGGGAGGGGAAAGCTGGAAACTAGCTGTTATGGCAAAGAGGTTTGGAACTCTCTTTCTTATTGGTCTATTAACTGATTTACCACCTGGTAATGTCACCAGGCAGGCCAAAACTCCATCCCACCAAAAGAGGCAGAAATCTTAGGCGGTCTTTTCAAACAGCCCCTACACTAAAAGGGAATTATCCTAATTTTCACAATTTCACAGTATTATTCCAACATTAAATTGTGGAAATATATATAAAACAAAGGAAAATCCCATTTTGGACTGCACTGAGCCTTTAATACATTTGATTGATTAATTGTTTGCTCATCATTCCCTTTCCTCTTGCTCCAACAGAGCAGCTAGCCCAGTTGGCTGCCAGTCTAAGGAGGCCGGAGTCTGGAGCAGCGGGCCTGCCTGGTAAGCCAGGGCCTCCTGGTCCTGCCGGACCCCCAGGGGACAGTGGCTTCCCTGGGCAGGCTGGAGCAAGAGGACTGCCTGGCCTCAAAGGACCTCCAGGACTCCTAGGACTCAAAGGACCCAAAGGTGGGGAGAGGATTTTTAATGTTACTGTTATTTGAAAATGTGAAAGCAAAATTCAGCTCATGTACCCAAAGGAGTTTTAGAATAACCCTTGTAATTAACATGCTGTGTGGCGCAGGTGAATTGGGCGACAGAGGAGACCGAGGTCCCACGGTGCGAGGGGCCAAGGGCCAGCCAGGACCTCCCGGTCTACCAGGTGAGTGACATCGACCTTGATCGCCATGGAGAAGCGAACCATCAGTAGTTTACTTTTTATTTATGTTCTAATCCTAGTCTTGGTCTTGGTTGTAGATATTCTAGTCTTGGTCTTGGTTGTATATATTCTAGTCTTAGTCTTGGTTGTAGATATTCTAGTCTTGGTCTTGGTTGTAGATATTCTAGTCTTGGTTTTGGTTGTAGATATTCTAGTCTTGGTCTTGGTTGTAGATATTCTAGTCTTGGTTTTGGTTGTAGATATTCTAGTCTTGGAGGTTGTAGATTTTCTAGTCTTGGTCTTGGTTGTAGATATTCTAGTCTTGGTCTTGGTTGTATATATTCTAGTCTTGGTTTTGGTTGTAGATATTCTAGTCTTGGTCTTGGTTGTAGATATTCTAGTCTTGGTCTTGGTTGTAGATATTCTAGTCTTGGTTTTGGTTGTAGATATTCTAGTCTTGGAGGTTGTAGATTTTCTAGTCTTGGTCTTGGTTGTAGATATTCTTGGTCTTGGTTGTAGATATTCTAGTCTTGGTCTTGGTTGTAGATATTCTAGTCTTGGTCTTGGCTGTAGATATTCTAGTCTTGGTTTTGGTTGTAGATATTCTAGTCTTGGTCTTGGTTGTAGATATTCTAGTCTTGGTCTTGGTTGTAGATATTCTAGTCTTGGTCTTGGTTGTAGATATTCTAGTATTGGTCTTGGTTGTAGATATTCTAGTCTTGGTCTTGGTTGTAGATATTCTTGGTCTTGGTTGTAGATATTCTAGTCTTGGTCTTGGTTGTAGATATTCTTGGTCTTGGTTGTAGATATTCTAGTCTTGGTCTTGGTTGTAGATATTTTAGTCTTGGTCTTGGTTGTAGATATTCTAGTCTTGGAGGTTGTAGATATTCTAGTCTTGGTCTTGGTTGTAGATATTCTAGTCTTGGTTTTGGTTGTAGATATTCTAGTCTTGGAGGTTGTAGATATTCTAGTCTTGGTTTTGGTTGTAGATATTCTAGTATTGGTCTTGGTTGTAGATATTCTAGTCTTGGTCTTGGTTGTAGATATTCTAGTCTTGGTCTTGGAGGTTGTAGATTGTCTAGTATTGGTCTTGGTTGTAGATATTCTAGTCTTGGAGGTTGTAGATTTTCTAGTCTTGGTTTTGGTTGTAGATATTCTAGTCTTGGTCTTGGTTGTAGATATTCTAGTCTTGGTCTTGGTTGTAGATATTCTAGTCTTGGTCTTGGTTGTAGATATTCTAGTCTTGGTCTTGGAGGTTGTAGATATTCTAGTCTTGGTCTTGGAGGTTGTAGATATTCTAGTCTTGGTCTTGGTTGTAGATATTCTAGTCTTGGTCTTGGTTGTAGATATTCTAGTCTTGGTCTTGGAGGTTGTAGATATTCTAGTCTTGGTCTTGGTTGTAGATATTCTAGTCTTGGTCTTGGTTGTAGATATTCTAGTCTTGGTCTTGGTTGTAGATATTCTAGTATTGGTCTTGGTTGTAGATATTCTAGTCTTGGTCTTGGTTGTAGATATTCTAGTCTTGGTCTTGGTTGTAGATATTCTAGTCTTGGTCTTGGAGGTTGTAGATATTCTAGTCTTGGTCTTGGTTGTAGATATTCTAGTCTTGGTCTTGGTTGTAGATATTCTAGTCTTGGTCTTGGGTGTAGATATTCTAGTATTGGTCTTGGTTGTAGATATTCTAGTCTTGGTCTTGGTTGTAGATATTCTAGTCTTGGTCTTGGTTGTAGATATTCTAGTATTGGTCTTGGTTGTAGATATTCTAGTCTTGGTCTTGGTTGTAGATATTCTAGTCTTGGTCTTGGAGGTTGTAGATTGTCTAGTATTGGTCTTGGTTGTAGATATTCTAGTCTTGGAGGTTGTAGATTTTCTAGTCTTGGTTTTGGTTGTAGATATTCTAGTCTTGGTCTTGGTTGTAGATATTCTAGTCTTGGTCTTGGTTGTAGATATTCTAGTCTTGGTCTTGGTTGTAGATATTCTAGTCTTGGTCTTGGAGGTTGTAGATATTCTAGTCTTGGTCTTGGAGGTTGTAGATATTCTAGTCTTGGTCTTGGTTGTAGATATTCTAGTCTTGGTCTTGGTTGTAGATATTCTAGTCTTGGTCTTGGAGGTTGTAGATATTCTAGTCTTGGTCTTGGTTGTAGATATTCTAGTCTTGGTCTTGGTTGTAGATATTCTAGTCTTGGTCTTGGGTGTAGATATTCTAGTATTGGTCTTGGTTGTAGATATTCTAGTCTTGGTCTTGGTTGTAGATATTCTAGTCTTGGTCTTGGTTGTAGATATTCTAGTCTTGGTCTTGGTTGTAGATATTCTAGTCTTGGTCTTGGTTGTAGATATTCTAGTCTTGGTCTTGGTTGTAGATATTCTAGTCTTGGTCTTGGTTGTATATATTCTAGTCTTGGTCTTGGTTGTAGATATTCTAGTCTTGGTCTTGGTTGTAGATATTCTAGTCTTGGTCTTGGTTGTAGATATTCTAGTCTTGGTCTTGGTTGTAGATATTCTAGTCTTGGTCTTGGTTGTAGATATTCTAGTCTTGGTCTTGGTTGTAGATATTCTAGTCTTGGTCTTGGTTGTAGATATTCTAGTCTTGGTCTTGGTTGTAGATATTCTAGTATTGGTCTTGGTTGTAGATATTCTAGTCTTGGTCTTGGAGGTTGTAGATTTTCTAGTCTTGGTTGAACAAGGAAAGTTGAACAAGGAAAGAGTTTGCTAACATACTGTATTCCATTTGGTTTTGTGTTTGGCCGCAACCGTTCGTTATCATTAGCAAAAGATCTTAAGAGTCTCTAGAATGTTCTAGTCTTGAGTCCTTGAGGTTCTAGTCTTGAGTCTTTGAGGTTCTGGATGTTCTACTTTGGTGTAAGATGGTTTAGCTAACTCTTCTCTAACTCTAACTCCACAGGTGAGCCCGGAAAGCCTGGTTACGGCCAGGAGGGACGTGACGGCGAGAGAGGACCTCCAGGTGTTCCTGGCCAGGCTGGTGTACCTGGGCCTCCTGGTAATGCTGGCCCCAACGGCTACTGCGACCCATCGTCCTGCAACCTCAGACCGGGGGACATTGACACCAGCATCAAGGGCCCGGAGGGAACTAGAAACTAGAGCCACCACCCAGTGGAGGCTGGTGTCACTTTAAATCTGAGGACTGGATGTAATGGCTGTAATGGAATGAATGGAAAAGTTTCAAACACCTTGGATTCTGTTCCATTTATTCCATTAGAGCCATCACTATGACCCATCCCCCCTTCACCAGCTTCCACTGCCCAACACCCAGAGAGGGGTAGAGACAGAGACAGAGACTAAGATGGCAGATGGACAGCTCTCCCACCCCAACCCTGGGAGCACACAACATCCTCACAGCCTCTCTACTCTGAAGGCTGTTGCTGTAAAGTGGTCCATTCTAACGTATCTGCAGTGTTTTGTGAGAGTGTTCTGTGCTAGCCAGATCTCTATCGGATATGAAGGAGTCTTCCACTTCCACAAATGCGAAACAAAACTAAGTATTTTGTTGCAAAACAATAATAATCCTGAACCTGTTTGGACGTGTAACAGTTTTTTACATGACAGATTTTCTTTTTCTTTTGTTGTTTTCAGAAGTGGGTGCTCTATTTTAAGATATTCATGTTTTGAAGACTATATTTGTTTTTATTCCACCGTCCCTGTAAACCTAGATGTCCTTAATAACCACCAGACAAATACCTGTCCTTAATAACCACCAGACAAATTACCTGTCCTTAATAACAACCAGACAATCACCTGTCCTTAATAACCACAGGACAATTCACCTGTCCTTAATAACCACCAGACCATCACCTGTCCTTAATAACCACCAGACAAATACCTGTCCTTAATAACAACCAGACAATCACCTGTCCTTAATAACCACCGGACAATTCACCTGTCCTTAATAACCACCAGACAATCACCTGTCCTTAATAACCACCAGACAAATACCTGTCCTTAATAACCACCAGACAAATACCTGTCCTTAATAACCACCAGACAATCACCTGTCCTTAATAACCACCGGACAATTCACCTGTCCTTAATAACCACCGGACAATTCACCTGTCCTTAATAACCACCAGACAAATACCTGTCCTTAATAACCACCAGACAAAACACCTGTCCTTAATAACCACCGGACAATTCACCTGTCCTTAATAACCACCGGACAATTCACCTGTCCTTAATAACCACCGGACAATTTACCTGTCCTTAATAACCACCAGACATTCATTTACCTGTCCTTAATAACCACCGGACAATTCACCTGTCCTTAATAACCACCAGACAAATTACCTGTCCTTAATAACCACCAGACATGCACCTGTCCTTAACAACCACCGGACAATTCACCTGTCCTTAATAACCACCAGACAAATCACCTGTCCTTAATAACCACCAGACAATTCACCTGTCCTTAATAACCACCGGACAATTCACCTGTCCTTAATAACCACCGGACAATTCACCTGTCCTTAATAACCACCAGACAAATCACCTGTCCTTAATAACCACCAGACATGCACCTGTCCTAAATAACCACCGGACAATTCACCTGTCCTTAATAACCACCAGACAAATCACCTGTCCTTAATAACCACCAGACAATTCACCTGTCCTTAATAACCACCGGACAATTCACCTGTCCTTAATAACCACCGGACAATTCACCTGTCCTTAATAACCACCAGACAATTCACCTGTCCTTAATAACCACCGGACAATTCACCTGTCCTTATTAACCACCCGACATTTACCTGTCCTTATTAACCATCTGGCTGTATTTGTATGTTCCCTTTCCTCCTCTCCTCTCACTGAAACAGCTGTATACTGTAGCCAACATGTTGATTTCAGCAGCAGCTCCATCCATATCGAATCACGCTAATTCCTCCCCAATAAAGTAAAACCATAAAGCAATACCAAGATTGCCTTTAGCCCAAAGTGTATTTTTTGTATTTGTAATGTACTGCATCATGTTCTATATTAAAGTATCAATTACCAAAGATAGACCTGGTGAAAAACAGTGATATCAGTTTGTACAGAATGTACCTGGGGTATTTCCAGCCCCCTGCTTTCCTTCCAGAAATATAAATAAAGAGATAGAAGATAGGACTGACACCAAGCCACACTGACTGACGGACCTTCCATATGCGCTGTACATCTCTGTAAATTGTTTTCAATTGTGGTTAATTATATTTCCTACAAAAAATAACTATCCTAATGATTGAATGTGAGGTTTGTTCTCATTGTACAGTGTGAGGAGGATTCTGAGAGATGATTATTTTGAAAATAAATGGAATATTCCCTTCACAGTATTCTGTTCACTGTTGAGTACCATGTCACCACCCATAGAAATGAAGTCACTAGAACGGCAATTCCAATGCGATTCTATTTCTATGTGAAATCCTCTCAGGGTTTGGAGAGATGGAGAAAAGTAAGTCAGTTGTTTCTATTTTATTATATGATGATGATGATGATGATGATACTATTTGAGGGTGACATCACAGTTTGTACAAATATCTATGAGGAGGATCTAGAAATTTCAAATAAATTCTCTTTTTTTTTCTGTGACTTTTTTCACTCCAAATAAAGCAATGCTGCGTTCAGTTTTAAAATATATTTCCATCTTTTTAAACATTGTACTCAAATGTACTGCTGGAATACTCAGAATAAGCAATATCTTCTCAGAAAACGTAACCTCGATGAAGAGAATATAACAAAATATATCTTAAAAAGCTCTTGAAACAGTTTATTGACATAAATAATAGACAATCTGGTTTTCAAAACATAGTTTCATATAACCCAAACATGTGACAGTTAATTAAGGAATTGACCACGCAGAGAAATATTCAGTCAATTCTACCTTTCTAGAAATATGTGATGACAATATCATCCAAATCACCAATTATACTTTTCTCCGTCTCTTTATCAATAATGCATACGGAGCACCAAGAAAGCAGATATTCTCATTTAGAAACTTCACATCAGTTAGATATCGTATTGTATTCACATTTTGATAGTGACACACCAATGTGTAATCTGAGTAGGTCATTACAAGCAAATGAAACACATGAAATGTAAGAAATTATTGTTGTACAGATTTAAGGCAGGTATCGGTAATCAGAGTGTAAAATCAACAGTGTTTTCATAGAATGCTGTAAAGTCAAAAGATTTGTTGGAAAAACATTACCCTTCATACATATTCAACTTGCTGTACAACCTCCATTATATGGTCAAACAGTGGTTCACAACTTCTAAGTATAGGCTTTCATAAATGATCAACAAAAGATGACTAGCTTGGCACCAACTCAATAGGCCTATAGTTAACAACATTTTCTATCCATTACGTTTAGCATTTTAGTCTTGAGGTAAATCTAAACCGTTAGCTTTAAAGTAGCAGTGTAGTAGGATAGTGGTAAGGCTAGAGTGTAACATCACGCTGACTAAACTAGTGTGTGTACAGTATAGCCGTATGCCTCAGATGAGGTAGACCATCAAATTAAAACAACAATTATCACACTCAAACACAAATAACAAAGTACATAAATGACCAAGATAATGAGATAAAACACGCTGTTAAAAGGAAATACTAAATACATGGAGAGGTCTTCTTCTCCACAGAGGGGCGACTGACAAGTGTAGAAAACCATGACCACAATAGAACAGTGAGAATGAATCGGTTGTTGAGTTGAACAAACTTCTCTGTATGAAGCTTTTGAAGTGTTTGTACGGTGTCCATATTAGGACAGACACACCTGACGAGACCGAGGCTGTCCTAATATGGACACAGTAGAGGTGTTTTCCCGACGGCAACAAGGTTAGGTAGCAGGGTTGGGGCTAATCCCATTTAAATTCACCCAGTTCAGGAAGTAAACAAATAACATGTATTGTCATTGAAATCCATTTCAGTTTACTTCCTGAAATGAGAGCATTGTCATGGAGTTGACACCAACCCAGGTAGGTAGTGCTAGTAGAGCTGTTCGGTTTCTATCCCTTTCATTAGCCCTGTTACACAGCAGCAGCCATGGTAACTAGGGCCCCTTGCTTTACTACTATGGTAGTAACGACCCTGGGTTTATAAGCACTGACCGACTCTGCAGCACAGTCGATAGCGCGCTGGACTTCGGGCTAGAAGGTTGAGAGTTTGAGACCTGCTCCCTGCCTGTTTCGTTACATTGGTGTCACACATCCCACTTCTGACACCAATGTAATGAAACAGGCAGGGAGCAGGTCTCGAACCCTCGACCTTCTAGCCCGAAGTCCAGCACGCTATTGACTGTGCTGCAAAAGCATGCTCGTGTGGCAGAGTCGATGTCCGCGCTTATAAACCCAGGGTCGTTACAGTATGGACAGATTGTTCATTATCGTTCAGGGAATACCATGGACAGATAGCAGAGACAACTGAGAATAAATCAAGTGAACCCATAGTGAAGCACACAATCAGGTGAACCCATAGTGAAGCAGACAATCAGGTGAACCTAGAGGTGAACCCATAGTGAAGCAGACAATCAGGTGAACATAGAGGTGAACCCATACTGAAGCAGACAAGCAGGTGAACCCATAGCGAAGCAGACAATCAGGTGAACCTAGAGGTGAACCCATAGCGAAGCAGACAATCAGGTGAACCTAGAGGTGAACCCATAGCGAAGCAGACAATCAGGTGAACCTAGAGGTGAACCCATAGTGAAGCAGACAATCAGGTGAACCTAGAGGTGAACACATAGTGAAGCAGACAATCAAGTGAACCTAGAGGTGAACCCATAGTGAAGCAGACAATCAGGTGAACCTAGAGGTGAACCCATAGTGAAGCAGACAATCAGGTGAACATAGAGGTGAACCCATACTGAAGCAGACAAGCAGGTGAACCCATAGCGAAGCAGACAATCAGGTGAACCTAGAGGTGAACCCATAGCGAAGCAGACAATCAGGTGAACCTAGAGGTGAACCCATAGTGAGCAGACAATGAACCTAGAGGTGAACACATAGTGAAGCAGACAATCAAGTGAACCTAGAGGTGAACCCATAGTGAAGCAGACAATCAGGTGAACCTAGAGGTGAACCCATAGTGAAGCAGACAATCAGGTGAACATAGAGGTGAACCCATACTGAAGCAGACAAGCAGGTGAACCCATAGCGAAGCAGACAATCAGGTGAACCTAGAGGTGAACCCATAGCGAAGCAGACAATCAGGTGAACCTAGAGGTGAACCCATAGCGAAGCAGACAATCAGGTGAACCTAGAGGTGAACCCATAGTGAAGCAGACAATCAGGTGAACCTAGAGGTGAACCCATAGTGAAGCAGACAATCAGGTGAACATAGAGGTGAACCCATACTGAAGCAGACAAGCAGGTGAACCCATAGCGAAGCAGACAATCAGGTGAACCTAGAGGTGAACCCATAGCGAAGCAGACAATCAGGTGAACCTAGAGGTGTACCCATAGCGAAGCAGACAATCAGGTGAACCTAGAGGTGAACACATAGTGAAGCAGACAATCAGGTGAACCTAGAGGTGAACCCATAGTGAAGCAGACAATCAGATGAACCTAGAGGTGAACCCATATTAAAGCAGACAATCAGGTGAACCTAGAGGTGAACCCATACTGAAGCAGACAATCAGGTGAACCTAGAACTCATGGTAACCGTTCAGAGTATAAATGGACTTGTATTGAGACTGGAAGCTGCTTGTAAAGTGTACAACAATGTACTGATACTTCAGCTTCAATACAAAGGCAGTCATCTTGATGTTACAAGAGAAAAAACAACATCCATGACTGTCTTGACCAATCTACTTCAATGGATAAACATTGAAGCTGATTTATTTTTCAAATGACATCTATTACAACATGCTTCCGCAACTCAACATAAACAAGAGGAAAACCATTCATGACTATGAAGTTAAGTTTGATATTTAGATAAAAACAGGTGCATTGGACCTTTCACCAATCTCCTTCAAGAGAGTTTGCTCTGAAAACACACACACCAAAACATACTACTAGCCTGGAATCCACAATGGTGAAAGGATACATCTCAGCTTGG
The DNA here is from genome assembly GCF_045791955.1 of Oncorhynchus clarkii lewisi. Lineage (NCBI taxonomy): Eukaryota > Metazoa > Chordata > Actinopteri > Salmoniformes > Salmonidae > Oncorhynchus > Oncorhynchus clarkii. Next base: position 50,832,017 of record NC_092169.1, read on the forward strand.
TTTCAAGGCTAACAGACTAACCACATCAAGCCATCATCATTCATCTAAGGACGGGTGTTGGAATGTGGAAATTAGCACAAGTAAATACAACACATCAGAGGATTCATTATTTGAAATAAAATGTTAATCAGTATAGCAAACAATCTTCTAATGAACACTAGAGGGCCCTGTCCACTTACAAATGAAGTAAGGACACGAGACACAGCTCACCATATTCTGTGTCATTCTGCCTATGGCTGTGTTTACACAGGCAGACAATTCTGATATTTTGCTGTAATATTGGTCTTTTGACCACTAAGATCTTTTGCCAATAATTGGGCAAAAGAATCAGAATTGGACTTCCTGAGTAAACGCAGCCTTTGTGTCTTACTTCCGGCAGTATCATTTAGCCACATAAAATGTTCACGTTGAGATGCCAACAAAACGAGCAAGCAGTAACAGTGTGACATGGAAATAAAGAAATGCCTCAATGTTGTTAACCAATTAGCTAATGTCTTCTGTAAAAGTCAAAGGGTTGAATATGACATTGACATATAATGACCTGAGCCATACATATCACCAAGCACAGGAGGTTGGTGGCAACTTAATTGGGGAGGACGGTCTCATAGTAATGGCTGGAGCGGAATGGTGTCAAATACATCAAACACATGGTTTCCATGGTTTCCATGTGTTTGATGCCATTCCATTTGTTCCGTTCCAGACATTATTATGAGCCGTTTTCCCCTCAGCAGCCTCCACTGTCACCAAGCTATCTTCAAAGACCCTCAATCAATTTGATGCTCTGAAATACTAAGAGAAAATCTCCAACTCAAAGAAATGGGAGCGCAGGAGTGTGACATTGTTTTTAACCCCAATTTCGTCATATCCAATTGGTAGTTACAGGCTTGTCCCATCACTTCACTGCAACTCCGGTATGGACTCGGGAGAGGTGAAGGTCTAGAGCCATGCGTCCTCCGAAACACAACCCTGCCAAGCTGCACTGCTTCTTGACACACGGCTCGCTTAACCCGGAAGCCAGCCGCACCAATGAGTCGGAGAAAACGCTGGGCCAAATTGTGTGCCGCCTCACGGGTCTTCCGGTCACGGCCGGCTGCGACACAGTCTGGGTTCAAACCCGGGTCTGTAGTGACGCATCAAGCACTGTGAAGCAGTGCCTTAGACCGATAAAAGAAGGCAAAAGAGACAATTTAAACATCACAAAGTGTCAGCTCCACCCATGTACTTTCTCCAACTTAAATAATTGCCTTTGAGGGTCCAGATCTAATCAAACCTACATTAGTATTAGTCTCCCAAGGCAGACGGATTGCCTCCCACCATGTATCCAGTACTGCCTAGGGTCGGTTTAAGGAGACGACAATAATATAGTTATTGCATAGTACCTTTGTTTAACTACTGAATGCGTCTGGAAACACACATCTTATCAATCTCTATGACGACAGTCTACCGGGTGTTTTTCCCAGGTTTTAGGTCACTGGGTCAAAATGAAACACCTAAGGGCATGTTTGTTTGAATTGAGGCCTGAGTGACAGAGAGAGCACTCTGATAACATTGGAGAAGTACAGAGATATTTAATTAATGTCCTTGATTCTTAGCTTATTACTTTCCAATCAGAAACACAACAAATAAATAACAAAATAACTCCAGTCTTAAAACACACCAACATAATATATATGTATACAGTGACAAACAATGCTACATGGTCAAACAGTTGAGGGAGAAATATGTATCTGAGCCGTAATGTACAGATATTGTCAAAATAAAAAATAAAAACATAAGAGTTCAAGTAAAGACCCACCAAGAAAACAAACAAAGAAAACTCAGAAGTAAAATATTGCAGTGTTGTTATTAGATAAGAAAGATCACCTCTTATGGCTTCAACATCTAAATATACACATAGCACCCATGTAGACTGATGTACACACAGTTCTGATGGAGGACTCAGCTGTATACTCCATGTAGACTGATGTACACACAGTTCTGATGGAGGAATCAGCTGTATACTCCATGTAGACTGATGTACACACAGTTCTGATGGAGGACTCAGCTGTATACTCCATGTAGACTGATGTACACACAGTTCTGATAGAGTAACCAGCTGTATACTCCATGTAGACTGATGTACACACAGTTCTGATAGAGTAACCAGCTGTATACTCCATGTAGACTGATGTACACACAGTTCTGATGGAGGACTCAGCTGTATACTCCATGTAGACTGATGTACACACAGTTCTGATGGAGGAATCAGCTGTATACTCCATGTAGACTGATGTACACAGTTCTGATGGAGGAATCAGCTGTATACTCCATGTAGACTGATGTACACACAGTTCTGATGGAGGAATCAGCTGTATACTCCATGTAGACTGATGTACACACAGTTCTGATGGAGGAATCAGCTGTATACTCCATGTAGACTGATGTACACACAGTTCTGATGGAGGACTCAGCTGTATACTCCATGTAGACTGATGTACACACAGTTCTGATAGAGTAACCAGCTGTATACTCCATGTAGACTGATGTACACACAGTTCTGATAGAGTAACCAGCTGTATACTCCATGTAGACTGATGTACACACAGTTCTGATAGAGTAACCAGCTGTATACTCTCCATGTAGACTGATGTACACACAGTTCTGATAGAGTAACCAGCTGTATACTTCATGTAGACTGATGTACACACAGTTCTGATAGAGTAACCAGCTGTATACTCCATGTAGACTGATGTACACACAGTTCTGATAGAGGAATCAGCTGTATACTCCATGTAGACTGATGTACACAGTTCTGATGGAGGAATCAGCTGTATACTCCATGTAGACTGATGTACACACAGTTCTGATAGAGTAACCAGCTGTATACTCCATGTAGACTGATGTACACACAGTTCTGATGGAGGAATCAGCTGTATACTCCATGTAGACTGATGTACACACAGTTCTGATAGAGGACTCAGCTGTATACTCCCATGTAGACTGATGTATACACAGTTCTGATGGAGGAATCAGCTGTATACTCTCCATGTAAACAATAAAAGCTGACACATCATGAATCTGACCCCATAAGCAGACGTTATAGTGACATATAAGTAGCTAATATGTCATCATAAGTGACGTCTAACTTAGTGACATATCAGTAATATGTCCACATATACCTATGTAGTTAAATGGCACTATTTGTTTGACATATTCTAATGAGACCATGTTGCCAAAAGAGCAGCGATGTAACAACATCTCCGATCCTACCATATTCTATTGGTTTCATTGTACTGGGCAATTTCAATCAATCACTGTAGTATTTGACATGTATTTGTTTGCCCTCTTTGGAGACAAGACCATGGATAAAGGGAAACTGTCCTACTTCATGTTAGCCATATGTATGACTGCAAGAAATCTACATTGAAGTCCTCGCGGCTAACTTCACGTGAACGTGAGGTGATACGACATTAGCATAATATACACACTTACACACAAACTGTACATGGAAGAAATGTCAACTTGACCAAGCCGTCACAAACTACATTCAGTTGGCATTAAGATAGTGTTTAACCCTTGATCATGTTGTGCTGGTTGTCTTGAGATATGGCAACAGTCAGGCGATGTTACCTGTTGAATAATATCAGAACTCAGAACCCAATCTAGCAGGCTACTCAATTAGTCTGTTATGAACACTACATGTTGAGGTGTATAGTATGTGAAGAGATCTCACTGAGTAACACCTCACATAAAGTACCTAGAGTGTAGGGTGACGAGAGAGGAAGCCAGTATTCTGTTTTGATACCAGACCATCCCTTTACAATTACAACAGTATCATGCAATATATCTGACTGGTAGTGTTTGAAACACAGAATATTTAGCATTCTCAAAACTTCATAAAATTCATAAACAAAGCTCTAGTACTGAATTACACGACAAGATATTCATTATGTTATGTAAATGGATCAACTCATGTAGCTAGCTTCCTTCTAACACGTTTCACAAATATCCCATTCATTGAGGAAATATATATTAATATATGAAATATATATTCAGAACTATATTTCGTGTTACATGATCCTCCTTCACTTTGCATAAACAGTTCACACAAAGAATATTGATTAGTCATACACAAACACACACATTTCAGACTGCCTGTTTACCAGCTCACACACACACAACGAAAATATCAAATGAGACCAAACGTGTGCATAGCTATCCCCATAAACAAGCATTATTAAATCTTTAAGAAAATGTTTTCTCCCGACAGTATTATTTAAAGAAACAAATTAATTTACGGCCTCGAAAGACTTCATGTGAATGAATATGGAATGCATCAGGTCACAGCAGGGGAGTTGTGTGAAAACAAGAAATACATGAAACAGTACTTCATATCATCATCATAGCTACAATGACAATAATAATGGACTGTAACACATTTCAAATGAATAGAACAACCATCAACGTAAAGTAACAAATAATTGCATTTCAATGCTTCTATGGTCATAAGAAAACCGAAAGGCGGTTGTGAGCGCTCCAGGGTGAAGTTTCCACTAGGTACAGATCTAGGATCAGCTTCCCCTCCCCCAATCCTAACCTTAACAATTGGTGGGGAAAATGCAAAACTGACCCAAGATCAGCATCTATGGGCAATTTCATCCTACACCATTGTGTTGAGATACATGTTGTATATATTTCTGGTTGAGTCTTTCCCATGTAAAGCAGAAACAGAGGATGTGTGTTTTCAATGTAAAACTGACCACAAGGACGATACTGTCTGTCTGATATGAGCTGACTGAGTGATCAGGCTCCACACGCCCGGCTCCTGTGCCTATGGTTGACTGCTGTAGAGAAATGGAGGCTGGATGGGTGGAGGGGGCCCCTGGGCCCTAGCCATTGAGAGGGCCCTTATTCATTGAAGGGTCCCCTATCAGTTGAGGGGGGACCCTAGCCGTTCCGTGTGGAGTGAGAGGATGGATGGAGACAGTCACTGGGATCACATTTACCATGAGGTCCCTGGGGACCTGAAGGGCCCGATGGCCCCTGGATACTGCTTCCAGGTTCACCTGCAGACAAAAACACTTTCACATTTGTGGGGAGTAGTGAACTTCAGGAGGAAGTAGAGATGATTGGGACGCAACCATTGGGTGATTGTTTAATCAATCAAATAAACCATGAAGGAAAACAGGATGTTATCAGAGGAGCAGTATATTACTGGGAACAGTATTATCTAGTCAGCTAACAAAACTGCTTTCATGTGCCAAACTGCAACTCTTAAAAAGGAGATGAAAACACCCACTCTCATGCATACTTTACACACAAACCCCTCCTCAATACAGATCACAATAAAAAGTTAATGTTCTGCACAAAAAGATCAGAATGAAAGATTTTGCTGCTTCGCTCCCGGCAGAGAAGAATCTCTCTGAGATCATGCTGAAAAGTGAGAGAGTTGATCAAATGGAAATAAGAGATTTAAGTGTATGTTTCTTTTATATCCGCCCTATCAGTGATGATGTACTAATTGTTTCGTGTCAGCTTGGTACCTCAGCGTAAGAGAGAGTCATTATGAGTAGCTCTGCTCATTAGTTCTGTTGGCTTACTAATTACTAGTGTTTTTAAACTGAAAACATCAAACGACCTCAGGATGAACTGTTGTCCATGTTAGAGCTGGTGGTTACACTTTACTTGAACCCTCATTCATAAGGGCTACATGACACTGTCATAACCATGACATAACTGTCATAACATGACATAACTGTCATAACCATGACATTACACTGTCATAACATGACATAACTGTCATAACCATGACATTACACTGTCATAACCATGTCATAACTGTCATAAACATGACATTACACTGTCATAACCATGACATTACACTGTCATAACATGACATAACACTATCATAACCATGACATTACACTGTCATAACATGACATAACACTGTCATAACATGACATTACACTGTCATAACCATGACATTACACTGTCATAACATGACATAACACTATCATAACCATGACATAACAGTCATAACATGACATAACACTGTCATAACATGACATAACACTGTCATAACCATGACATTACACTGTCATAACCATGACATAACTGTCATAACCATGACATACCTGTCATAACATGACATAACACTGTCATAACATGACATAACACTGTCATAACATGACATAACACTGTCATAACATGACATACACTGTCATAAACATGACATCACTATAACATGACATGACACTGTCATAACATGACATGACACTGTCATAACATGACATTACACTGTCATAACCATGACATTACACTATCATAACCATGACATTACTGTCATAACATGACATAACACAGTCATAACATGACATTACACTGTCATAACCATGACATTACACTGTCATAACATGACATAACACTGTCATAACATGACATAACACTGTCATAACATGACATTACACTGTCATAAACATGACATTACACTGTCATAAACATGACATAACACTGTCATAACCATGACATTACACTGTCATAAACATTACATAACACTGTCATAAACATGACATAACAGAGTTTATAAACAGTCATGACACTGGTGTCAGCTTTTTATTTGAAGGAATGTTTGACTTGTATTTAATCAGGGGAGCCCATTGAGACCAGGGTGTCATTTTCGATGGTGCCCTGAGGACAACAAGTTTATAACGGAGAGTTCAAGATATACAGTTTTACCCACCGTAAGTGTAGGATTCTACAACTACAGCCGTACAATGATGGTATACTGGTATTTCCCCCCTTTCATAAAGCATCAGGTTCAAGTGTAAATATGAAATAACTTCATACGAAACACAATGATGTAATGGTTGCTCCAAGTTTACATTACATTTTCCTTCTTGTGCTTCAATGGCTATATGGCTTAGCATCATTTCACCACTCCTTCAAAGCAGTGTGCAGTGTGTGTGTGTGTGTGTGTGTGTGTGTGTGTGTGTGTGTGTGTGTGTGTGTGTGTGTGTGTGTGTGTGTGTGTGTGTGTGTGTGTGTGTGTGTGTGTGTGTGCGTGTGTGCGTGCGTGCGTGCGTGCGTGCGTGCGTGCGTGCGTGCGTGCGTGTGTGTGCGTGTGTGTGGTGTCTAGCTGTTACCTGGTGGTCCTGCCAGACCTGGAGCTCCTGGTATCCCCAGACCTAGCTGACCCCTCTCTCCTTTCTGACCTCTGTACCCTGGAAAGAAACACAAGACAATAAACAGACTGGACTGGAGTCCCAGCCTAAGACAGCAGACTGGACTGGACTCCCAGCCTAAGACAACAGACTGGACTGGACTCCCAGCCTAAGACAACAGACTGGACTGGACTCCTAGCCTAAGACAACAGACTGGACTGGACTCCCAGCCTAAGACAACAGACTGGACTGGACTCCTAGCCTCAACAGACTGGACTGCTCCTAGCCTAAGACAACAGACTGGACTGGACTCCCCGCCTAAGACAACAGACTGGACTGGACTCCCAGCCTAAGACAACAGACTGGACTGGACTCCCAGCCAAAGACAACAGACTGGACTGGACTCCCAGCCTAAGACAACAGACTGGCTGGGAGTCCAGTCCAAAGACAGCAGACTGGACTGGACTCCCAGCCATAGGAGGGCAACAGGTAGCCTGGTTCCAGATCAGTTTATGTTGCCTTGCCAACTGTTATGGTCATTGTCATGCCAAACATAGCACCACGCCAGTTGGCTATACAACGAGATGGACAGATCTGGGACCAGGGTTTTGAAGAACAGGACCAGAGGTAGATGAATCCCAACGTGTTTATGCATAAAGAGTTTGTGATGAGTGGTTTATGATGAGGTGAGGAATAAGTCATCTCATGTCCGCTCTACGCAGCCTGAATACTCTAGTGTACATCTGGTACCAACAGTGCTGCTTCTCTCTCTCAATACTGGACTGTCCCTGTCAACATCACAGCAACACAAAAGTCTCAACACTGTGGACGGCCTTCAACTCCTCTCTATGTGGTTTCCAGGAAGCCCGATGGCCTATCTCATCAAGGCAACTGATGTCAGGAGATCTGAGTACTGTAACTGTTCATGTGAGGTGTATCACTATTACAGTAGTTACTGTAACTGTTCATGTGAGGTGTATCACTATTACAGTAGTTACTGTAACTGTTCATGTGAGGTGTATCACTATTACAGTAGTTACTGTAACTGTTCATGTGAGGTGTATCACTATTACAGTAGTTACTGTAACTGCTCATGTGAGGTGTCTCCATTACTACAGTAGTTACTGTAACTGTTCATGTGAGGTGTCTCCATTACTACAGTAGTTACTGTAACTGTTCATGTGAGGTGTATCCACTACTACAGTAGTTACTGTAACTGTTCATGTGAGGTGTATCACTACTACAGTAGTTACTGTAACTGTTCATGTGAGGTGTATCACTACTACAGTAGTTACTGTAACTGTTCATGTGAGGTGTATCACTACTACAGTAGTTACTGTAACTGTTCATGTGAGGTGTATCCACTACTACAGTAGTTACTGTAACTGTTCATGTGAGGTGTATCACTACTACAGTAGTTACTGTAACTGTTCATGTGAGGTGTATCCACTACTACAGTAGTTACTGTAACTGTTCATGTGAGGTGTATCACTACTACAGTAGTTACTGTAACTGTTCATGTGAGGTGTATCCACTACTACAGTAGTTACTGTAACTGTTCATGTGAGGTGTATCACTACTACAGTAGTTACTGTAACTGTTCATGTGGGGCGTATCACTACTACAGTAGTTACTGTAACTGTTCATGTGAGGTGTATCACTATTACAGTAGTTACTGTAACTGTTCATGTGAGGTGTATCCACTACTACAGTAGTTACTGTAACTGTTCATGTGAGGTGTATCACTACTACAGTAGTTACTGTAACTGTTCATGTGAGGTGTATCACTATTACAGTAGTTACTGTAACTGTTCATGTGGGGCGTATCACTACTACAGTAGTTACTGTAACTGTTCATGTGAGGCGTATCACTACTACAGTAGTTACTGTAACTGTTCATGTGGGGCGTATCACTACTACAGTAGTTACTGTAACTGTTCATGTGAGGCGTATCACTACTACAGTAGTTACTGTAACTGTTCATGTGAGGCGTATCCACTACTACAGTAGTTACTGTAACTGTTCATGTGAGGCGTATCACTACTACAGTAGTTACTGTAACTGTTCATGTGAGGCGTATCCACTACTACAGTAGTTACTGTAACTGTTCATGTGGGGCGTATCACTACTACAGTAGTTACTGTAACTGTTCATGTGAGGCGTATCACTACTACAGTAGTTACTGTAACTGTTCATGTGAGGCGTATCACTACTACAGTAGTTACTGTAACTGTTCATGTGAGGCGTATCACTACTACAGTAGTTACTGTAACTGTTCATGTGAGGCGTATCACTACTACAGTAGTTACTGTAACTGTTCATGTGAGGCGTATCACTACTACAGTAGTTACTGTAACTGTTCATGTGAGGCGTATCACTACTACAGTAGTTACTGTAACTGTTCATGTGGGGCGTATCCACTACTACAGTAGTTACTGTAACTGTTCATGTGAGGTGTATCCACTACTACAGTAGTTACTGTAACTGTTCATGTGAGGTGTATCACTACTACAGTAGTTACTGTAACTGTTCATGTGAGGTGTATCCACTACTACAGTAGTTACTGTAACTGTTCATGTGAGGCGTATCCACTACTACAGTAGTTACTGTAACTGTTCATGTGAGGTGTATCACTACTACAGTAGTTACTGTAACTGTTCATGTGAGGTGTATCCACTACTACAGTAGTTACTGTAACTGTTCATGTGAGGCGTATCACTACTACAGTAGTTACTGTAACTGTTCATGTGAGGTGTATCACTACTACAGTAGTTACTGTAACTGTTCATGTGAGGTGTATCCACTACTACAGTAGTTACTGTAACTGTTCATGTGAGGTGTATCCACTACTACAGTAGTTACTGTAACTGTTCATGTGGGGCGTATCCACTACTACAGTAGTTACTGTAACTGTTCATGTGGGGTGTATCACTACAGTAGTTACTGTAACTACTACAGTAGTTACTGTAACTGTTCATGTGAGGTGTATCCACTACTACAGTAGTTACTGTAACTGTTCATGTGAGGTGTATCACTACTACAGTAGTTACTGTAACTGTTCATGTGAGGTGTATCACTACTACAGTAGTTACTGTAACTGTTCATGTGAGGTGTATCCACTACTACAGTAGTTACTGTAACTGTTCATGTGAGGTGTATCACTACTACAGTAGTTACTGTAACTGTTCATGTGAGGTGTATCACTACTACAGTAGTTACTGTAACTGTTCATGTGAGGTGTATCACTACTACAGTAGTTACTGTAACTGTTCATGTGGGGTGTATCACTACTACAGTAGTTACTGTAACTGTTCATGTGGGGTGTATCACTACTACAGTAGTTACTGTAACTGTTCATGTGAGGTGTATCACTACTACAGTAGTTACTGTAACTGTTCATGTGGGGCGTATCACTACTACAGTAGTTACTGTAACTGTTCATGTGAGGTGTATCACTACTACAGTAGTTACTGTAACTGTTCATGTGGGGCGTATCCACTACTACAGTAGTTACTGTAACTGTTCATGTGGGGCGTATCACTACTACAGTAGTTACTGTAACTGTTCATGTGAGGTGTATCACTACTACAGTAGTTACTGTAACTGTTCATGTGAGGCGTATCACTACTACAGTAGTTACTGTAACTGTTCATGTGGGGCGTATCCACTACTACAGTAGTTACTGTAACTGTTCATGTGGGGCGTATCACTACTACAGTAGTTACTGTAACTGTTCATGTGAGGTGTATCACTATTACAGTAGTTACTGTAACTGTTCATGTGAGGTGTATCACTATTACAGTAGTTACTGTAACTGTTCATGTGGGGTGTATCACTACTACAGTAGTTACTGTAACTGTTCATGTGAGGTGTATCACTACTACAGTAGTTACTGTAACTGTTCATGTGAGGTGTATCACTATTACAGTAGTTACTGTAACTGTTCATGTGAGGCGTATCACTACTACAGTAGTTACTGTAACTGTTCATGTGAGGTGTATCACTACTACAGTAGTTATTGTAACTGTTCATGTGAGGCGTATCACTACTACAGTAGTTACTGTAACTGTTCATGTGAGGCGTATCAGTACTACAGTAGTTACTGTAACTGTTCATGTGAGGTGTCTCCACTACTACAGTAGTTACTGTAACTGTTCATGTGGGGCGTATCCACTACTACAGTAGTTACTGTAACTGTTCATGTGAGGTGTATCCACTACTACAGTAGTTACTGTAACTGTTCATGTGAGGTGTATCACTACTACAGTAGTTACTGTAACTGTTCATGTGAGGTGTATCATTACTACAGTAGTTACTGTAACTGTTCATGTGAGGTGTATCACTACTACAGTAGTTACTGTAACTGTTCATGTGAGGTGTATCACTACTACAGTAGTTACTGTAACTGTTCATGTGAGGTGTATCACTACTACAGTAGTTACTGTAACTGTTCATGTGAGGTGTATCACTACTACAGTAGTTACTGTAACTGTTCATGTGAGGTGTATCATTACTACAGTAGTTACTGTAACTGTTCATGTGAGGTGTATCACTACTACAGTAGTTACTGTAACTGTTCATGTGAGGTGTATCACTACTACAGTAGTTACTGTAACTGTTCATGTGGGGCGTATCACTACTACAGTAGTTACTGTAACTGTTCATGTGAGGCGTATCACTACTACAGTAGTTACTGTAACTGTTCATGTGAGGTGTATCATTACTACAGTAGTTACTGTAACTGTTCATGTGAGGTGTATCACTACTACAGTAGTTATTGTAACTGTTCATGTGAGGTGTATCACTACTACAGTAGTTACTGTAACTGTTCATGTGAGGTGTATCATTACTACAGTAGTTACTGTAACTGTTCATGTGGGGCGTATCACTACTACAGTAGTTACTGTAGTTACTGTAACTGTTCATGTGAGGTGTATCACTACTACAGTAGTTACTGTAACTGTTCATGTGGGGCGTATCACTACTACAGTAGTTACTGTAACTGTTCATGTGGGGCGTATCACTACTACAGTAGTTACTGTAACTGTTCATGTGAGGTGTATCATTACTACAGTAGTTACTGTAACTGTTCATGTGAGGTGTATCACTACTACAGTAGTTACTGTAACTGTTCATGTGAGGTGTATCACTACTACAGTAGTTACTGTAACTGTTCATGTGAGGCGTATCACTACTACAGTAGTTACTGTAACTGTTCATGTGAGGTGTATCACTACTACAGTAGTTACTGTAACTGTTCATGTGAGGTGTATCCACTACTACAGTAGTTACTGTAACTGTTCATGTGAGGTGTATCACTACTACAGTAGTTACTGTAACTGTTCATGTGAGGTGTATCCACTACTACAGTAGTTACTGTAACTGTTCATGTGAGGCGTATCCACTACTACAGTAGTTACTGTAACTGTTCATGTGAGGTGTATCACTACTACAGTAGTTACTGTAACTGTTCATGTGGGGCGTATCACTACTACAGTAGTTACTGTAACTGTTCATGTGGGGCGTATCACTACTACAGTAGTTACTGTAACTGTTCATGTGAGGTGTATCACTACTACAGTAGTTACTGTAACTGTTCATGTGAGGCGTATCACTACTACAGTAGTTACTGTAACTGTTCATGTGAGGTGTATCACTACTACAGTAGTTACTGTAACTGTTCATGTGAGGTGTATCCACTACTACAGTAGTTACTGTAACTGTTCATGTGAGGTGTATCACTACTACAGTAGTTACTGTAACTGTTCATGTGAGGTGTATCCACTACTACAGTAGTTACTGTAACTGTTCATGTGAGGCGTATCCACTACTACAGTAGTTACTGTAACTGTTCATGTGAGGTGTATCACTACTACAGTAGTTACTGTAACTGTTCATGTGGGGCGTATCACTACTACAGTAGTTACTGTAACTGTTCATGTGGGGCGTATCACTACTACAGTAGTTACTGTAACTGTTCATGTGAGGTGTATCACTACTACAGTAGTTACTGTAACTGTTCATGTGGGGCGTATCACTACTACAGTAGTTACTGTAACTGTTCATGTGGGGCGTATCACTACTACAGTAGTTACTGTAACTGTTCATGTGGGGCGTATCACTACTACAGTAGTTACTGTAACTGTTCATGTGGGGCGTATCCACTACTACAGTAGTTACTGTAACTGTTCATGTGAGGCGTATCCACTACTACAGTAGTTACTGTAACTGTTCATGTGGGGCGTATCACTACTACAGTAGTTACTGTAACTGTTCATGTGGGGCGTATCACTACTACAGTAGTTACTGTAACTGTTCATGTGGGGCGTATCACTACTACAGTAGTTACTGTAACTGTTCATGTGAGGTGTATCACTACTACAGTAGTTACTGTAACTGTTCATGTGGGGCGTATCACTACTACAGTAGTTACTGTAACTGTTCATGTGAGGTGTATCACTACTACAGTAGTTACTGTAACTGTTCATGTGAGGCGTATCACTACTACAGTAGTTACTGTAACTGTTCATGTGGGGCGTATCACTACTACAGTAGTTACTGTAACTGTTCATGTGGGGCGTATCACTACTACAGTAGTTACTGTAACTGTTCATGTGGGGCGTATCACTACTACAGTAGTTACTGTAACTGTTCATGTGGGGCGTATCACTACTACAGTAGTTACTGTAACTGTTCATGTGAGGTGTATCACTACTACAGTAGTTACTGTAACTGTTCATGTGGGGCGTATCACTACTACAGTAGTTACTGTAACTGTTCATGTGGGGCGTATCACTACTACAGTAGTTACTGTAACTGTTCATGTGGGGCGTATCACTACTACAGTAGTTACTGTAACTGTTCATGTGAGGCGTATCACTACTACAGTAGTTACTGTAACTGTTCATGTGAGGCGTATCACTACTACAGTAGTTACTGTAACTGTTCATGTGAGGCGTATCACTACTACAGTAGTTACTGTAACTGTTCATGTGGGGTGTATCCACTACTACAGTAGTTACTGTAACTGTTCATGTGGGGCGTATCCACTACTACAGTAGTTACTGTAACTGTTCATGTGAGGCGTATCACTACTACAGTAGTTACTGTAACTGTTCATGTGGGGTGTATCATTACTACAGTAGTTACTGTAACTGTTCATGTGAGGCGTATCACTACTACAGTAGTTACTGTAACTGTTCATGTGGGGTGTATCACTACTACAGTAGTTACTGTAACTGTTCATGTGAGGTGTATCCACTACTACAGTAGTTACTGTAACTGTTCATGTGAGGCGTATCCACTACTACAGTAGTTACTGTAACTGTTCATGTGAGGCGTATCACTACTACAGTAGTTACTGTAACTGTTCATGTGAGGTGTATCACTACTACAGTAGTTACTGTAACTGTTCATGTGAGGCGTATCCACTACTACAGTAGTTACTGTAACTGTTCATGTGAGGTGTATCACTACTACAGTAGTTACTGTAACTGTTCATGTGAGGTGTATCACTACTACAGTAGTTACTGTAACTGTTCATGTGAGGTGTATCCACTACTACAGTAGTTACTGTAACTGTTCATGTGAGGCGTATCACTACTACAGTAGTTACTGTAACTGTTCATGTGAGGCGTATCACTACTACAGTAGTTACTGTAACTGTTCATGTGGGGCGTATCACTACTACAGTAGTTACTGTAACTGTTCATGTGGGGCGTATCACTACTACAGTAGTTACTGTAACTGTTCATGTGAGGCGTATCACTACTACAGTAGTTACTGTAACTGTTCATGTGAGGTGTATCCACTACTACAGTAGTTACTGTAACTGTTCATGTGGGGCGTATCCACTACTACAGTAGTTACTGTAACTGTTCATGTGAGGTGTATCACTAC
Source organism: Oncorhynchus clarkii lewisi (assembly GCF_045791955.1). Taxonomy (NCBI): domain Eukaryota; kingdom Metazoa; phylum Chordata; class Actinopteri; order Salmoniformes; family Salmonidae; genus Oncorhynchus; species Oncorhynchus clarkii. Next base: position 50,847,055 of record NC_092169.1, read on the forward strand.
TACAGTAGTTACTGTAACTGTTCATGTGGGGCGTATCCACTACTACAGTAGTTACTGTAACTGTTCATGTGGGGTGTATCACTACTACAGTAGTTACTGTAACTGTTCATGTGGGGCGTATCACTACTACAGTAGTTACTGTAACTGTTCATGTGAGGCGTATCACTACTACAGTAGTTACTGTAACTGTTCATGTGAGGCGTATCACTACTACAGTAGTTACTGTAACTGTTCATGTGAGGTGTATCCACTACTACAGTAGTTACTGTAACTGTTCATGTGAGGCGTATCACTACTACAGTATTTACTGTAACTGTTCATGTGGGGCGTATCACTACTACAGTAGTTGCAGCTTATGTAGAAATATGTTGCTCAGAAAGAAATCCCATCATTAAATAATAATACACTCCCTGTATCCCAAATGCACCCTATTCTCCTACATAGTGCATTACTTCTGACAAAAGCCCTATGAATCCTGGTCAAAAGTAGTGCACTATATAGTGAATAGGGTGCCATTTGAGATACAGACTCTGTCTTCTGGCATGCTGTCAAAACAGGCATCATCACACCGAGCCAACGGCGGCTGTGTTGGATGTGTGTGTGTGTGTTGGAAGTGTGTGTGTGTTGGATGTGTGTGTGTTTGTATGTGTCGGAAGTGTGTGTGTGTTGGATGTGTGTGTGTTTGTGTGTGTCGGAAGTGTGTGTGTGTTGGATGTGTGTGTGTTTGTGTGTGTCGGAAGTGTGTGTGTGTTGGATGTGTGTGTGTTTGTGTGTGTCGGAAGTGTGTGTGTGTTGGAAGTGTGTGTGTGTGTGTGTGTGTGTGGAAGTGTGTGTGTGTGTTGGAAGTGTGGCGTTATGGGGTGACATGGCTCTTCCTGACAGCAAGAAAGCTGCCTGCCTGACTGCAAGCGAGAGTCTCTGAAGAATTAAAAACAGAGAAAGATGCTGTCTGCATCCCAGATGGCACCGTATTCCCAGAAGTAGAACACTAGTTTTGACCAGAGCCCTATGGCCAACAGTAGTGCACTAGTTTTGACCAGAGCCCTATGGCCAACAGTAGTGCACTAGTTTTGACTAGAGCCCTATGGCCAACAGTAGTGCACTAGTTTTGACCAGAGCCCTGTGGCCAACAGTAGTGCACTAGTTTTGACTAGAGCCCTGTGGCCAACAGTAGTGCACTAGTTTTGACTAGAGCCCTATGGCCAACAGTAGTGCACTAGTTTTGACCAGAGCCCTATGGCCAACAGTAGTGCACTAGTTTTGACCAGAGCCCTGTGGCCAACAGTAGTGCACTAGTTTTGACCAGAGCCCTATGGCCAACAGTAGTGCACTAGTTTTGACCAGAGCCCTATGGCCAACAGTAGTGCACTAGTTTTGACCAGAGCCCTATGGCCAACAGTAGTGCCAACAGTAGTGCACTAGTTTTGACCAGAGCCCTATGGCCAACAGTAGTGCACTAGTTTTGACCAGAGCCCTGTGGCCAACAGTAGTGCACTAGTTTTGACCAGAGCCCTATGGCCAACAGTAGTGCACTAGTTTTGACCAGAGCCCTATGGCCAACAGTAGTGCACTAGTTTTGACCTGAGCACTGTAGCTGCCTCTAGAAGTGGTACTGTAACTGCCTCTAGAAGTGGTACTGTAACTGCCTCTAGAAGTGGTACTGTAACTGCCTCTAGAAGTGGTACTGCAACTGCCTCTAGAAGTGGTACTGTAACTGCCTCTAGAAGTGGTACTGTAACTGCCTCTAGAAGTGGTACTGTAACTGCCTCTAGAAGTGGTACTGTAACTGCCTCTAGAAGTGGTACTGTAGCTGCCTCTAGAAGTGGTACTGTAACTGCCTCTAGAAGTGGTACTGTAACTGCCTCTAGAAGTGGTACTGCAACTGCCTCTAGAAGTGGTATTGTAACAGCCTCTAGAAGTGGTACTGCAGCTGCCTCTAGAAGTGGTACTGTAACTGCCTCTAGAAGTGGTACTGTAACTGCCTCTAGAAGTGGTATTGTAACTGCCTCTAGAAGTGGTACTGCAGCTGCCTCTAGAAGTGGTACTGTAACTGCCTCTAGAAGTGGTACTGTAACTGCCTCTAGAAGTGGTACTGCAACTGCCTCTAGAAGTGGTACTGTAACTGCCTCTAGAAGTGGTACTGTAACTGCCTCTAGAAGTGGTACTGTAACTGCCTCTAGAAGTGGTACTGTAACTGCCTCTAGAAGTGGTACTGTAACTGCCTCTAGAAGTGGTACTGCAACTGCCTCGAGAAGTGGTATTGTAACTGCCTCTAGAAGTGGTACTGCAGCTGCCTCTAGAAGTGGTACTGTAACTGCCTCTAGAAGTGGTACTGTAACTGCCTCTAGAAGTGGTACTGTAACTGCCTCTAGAAGTGGTACTGTAACTGCCTCTAGAAGTGGTACTGTAACTGCCTCTAGAAGTGGTACTGCAACTGCCTCTAGAAGTGGTACTGTAACTGCCTCTAGAAGTGGTACTGTAGCTGCCTCTAGAAGTGGTACTGTAACTGCCTCTAGAAGTGGTACTGTAACTGCCTCTAGAAGTGGTACTGTAACTGCCTCTAGAAGTGGTACTGTAACTGCCTCTAGAAGTGGTATTGTAACTGCCTCTAGAAGTGGTACTGTAACTGCCTCTAGAAGTGGTACTGTAACTGGTAACTGCCTCTAGAAGTGGTACTGTAACTGCCTCTAGAAGTGGTATTGTAACTGCCTCTAGAAGTGGTACTGTAACTGCCTCTAGAAGTGGTACTGTAACTGCCTCTAGAAGTGGTACTGTAACTGCCTCTAGAAGTGGTACTGTAACTGCCTCTAGAAGTGGTACTGTAAATGCCTCTAGAAGTGGTACTGTAACTGCCTCTAGAAGTGGTACTGTAACTGCCTCTAGAAGTGGTAGTGTAACTGCCTCTACAAGTGGTACTGTAGCTTCTTCCACTGCCTGGAATTTCACATCACACTTTATAAAGGTAGACCCCAAAATGTAATGAATTGAACAAGCAATTCTAACTCCTTAACCAACTAAAAGCCATCCAACCATTTACACCCTCAAACAGTGTCTACTTCAAATCCTTTCATAGGGATGGGGAACGAATAACTAGACATATACTGAATACATGATTACATTTTCAATTCTGAACAGACGGTTCCTAACAGTGTAAAAGCTCATGCACATTATGCATCACGACAGAGGCTGGTCAAGCAGGCCAGAGAAATTAAAGCATTTTCAGAGGCTGGTCAAGCAGGCCAGAGACATTAAAGCATTTTCAGAGGCTGGCAAGTGAGTTAGTATCCTTTTGTACTCTTTTCTCATTGAAATTCACAAACACATACAGTACACACATGCAACTGTCATGTCTCCATGCAGACAGGTTGATATTATGACAAGCACTGGTGAGAACAGGAGAACTAGCCGATAGAACAGCACTGCAATAGCAAACGTGAGAGGGGCTGAGGAGCTGGAGGACTGGTTTATCCAAAAGGCATCTTCAAGTAACTGAGCCCCAGAACCAGAGAGCTGGTTGGTTGGTTGGTTGGAGGGAGGGAGACAGGGTCTGCCTCCAAAATGGCACCCATATTCCCTATATAGTGAACTACTTTTGATAGGGCTCTGGTCAAAAGTGGTGCACTATATAGGGAATAGGATGCCATTTGGGACGCAGACCATTTCCTCCCAAAATGCACCTTAAAGTAACTGAGTGTCAGGTCCAGAGAGCTGGTTGGGAAACCATCAGAAACACTGACTGAGAGAAGTATCAAGCAGTGTTTTTCACTGCTGTCCAGCCAAGCCCAAAGGGGAAACTGTGAAATGCTCTGCTGCTGCTGTTTACAAGACAGAGAACATCTCAGAGAGAAAAGGCTTGTAAAATGCCCCGAAATGCATTCCTGGAGAGAGACATTCCACACAGAGCAGACTATCATGAGTCTCCTTTCAAACACGCACGGCGCCTCCAACCCTCACTCAGGGAGCCGGCATACTGTAGCATTCCATGGGAAAGAGTAGCACTGTACCTTAAAGCTGTAGTCCGTCATTCAAACAACAACAAAGCAGATGCTCCAGCCCCGCCACTTTTGTTGGTATACAGCTGAGAGATGTGTCTGAATAAATGTAACCACTCTTAAATTCATAGACGGAGCTATGGATGAAAGAACTGACCATCCAGGAGATCAAAATGATAGTTTAACCACATTCTGAAGCTACACAGTGTTTGTTTACCATTACACTGACGGTGTAAGACAGTCCTACTAAGCTCATGAGGCATTCATAACTTATATTCTTTAGGAATCAATGGCTATAAATGATTAACTGAAAATTGAAAAAAAAAAAAATTTGCTGTACAAATCACAGATTTCACCTTTAAAACATCAAACCACTGCATGGGCCCACGGGGATGAAGAGGATATGAAGTACTGATCCACTGAGGGGGCCCACGGGGATGAAGAGGATATGACATATTGATCCACTGAGGGGACCGACATCCTACAGATACATTGACAAGCAGCATTGTGTTTCCCAGCTTCATTGACCAACAGAAAGCAGCACAGAGAGCCAGGGGGACACTGCTGTGTAAATGACAGTGATTAAGAAACTGCCTGGATGCTGGAAAGGGAACTGTAGACTGTACTTAGTGGCTGATTCACTAAGCATCCACACCTGCCTCATGGCTTTACAATATAATCAATGCATTCATACCTGCAGGCTACTGACTGTATTCGTTTTATTAGCTTTTATGTGTTTTTTACTCTCTCTGAAATAGCAGGTGCAAATGCTTAGTGCATCGAATATATTAGAAAAAACAAAACAAAACAATGAACAAACCCAAGATGTATGGCAAGGTGTAATACACAATCGGAATATGGCAAACCGGCCAAATAAATGTCAACGTAAAACATGATGAATTTATACATTTTCAATATGGTACATGTGTACGGGAAGAAAGCCGATAATGTCTTATAAAATACAATCAAATTTAAAAACGCAGTGACAGAGGTCAATAAAAATAGCGACATAAGTCAAAAAATGTGAAAAAAATGGCAAAGATGACCCAATAACATCAAACAGTGACAAAGTTATGTAAGAACATCTACAAACCCCCTAATCACCCATCCCTACAATTAACATCATTTAGAGACTGTATCCATGGATCTATGTCTATGGATGTACTTCAATAGTTTGACAGATCACGGCCCCAAGTCATATCAAAACCATGAGTCAAGAAGAGAGGGTGGATCCAGCAGAGAGGTTATTTTTCTTCATAAACTCTTCATTTTGGCACATTTGAGAGGAAGTCAAATTGGATATTCCAGAGGAGAGATGCTCTCCAGTGGAGGATGACAGACATAATGAGAAAATATTAGCCCAAACTCACTCTCTCCCTCCCTCTCTCTCTCTCTCTCTCTCTCTCCCTCCCTCCCTCTCTGTACCTCTCTCCCTCCCTCTGTACCTCTCTCTCTCTCTCTCTCTCTCTCTCTCCTTCTCTCTCTCTCTCCCAGCCGCGTGGAGTAGAGGAGGCACAAGTCAACAACGGCAGAATTAAAAAGTTGTTGAATTTCTTTCCGATTTACCCCAAGAGACAAACATTTTCCTCTTGATTTTCCCAACAAATAATTATTTGTAAAGAAGAAGCTGCATTTTGATTAGAACCACTTTGAAGCATTGAAGCATATCAAATCAAACAGACAGGACATTGAAGCATATCAAATCAAACAGACAGGACATTGAAGCATATCAAATAAACCAGACAGGACATTGAAGCATATAAAATGAACCAGACAGGACATTGAAGCATATCAAATCAAACAGACAGGACATTGAAGCATATCAAATCAAACAGACAGGACATTGAAGCATATCAAATGAACCAGACAGGACATTGAATCATATCAAATAAACCAGACAGGACATTGAAGCATATCAAATCAAACAGACAGGACATTGAAGCATATCAAATAAACCAGACAAGACATTGAATCATATCAAATAAACCAGACATGACATTGAAGCATATCAAATCAAACAGACAGGACATTGAAGCATATAAAATAAACAGACAGGACATTGAAGCATATCAAATAAACCAGACAGGACATTGAAGCATATCAAATCAAACAGACAGGACATTGAAGCATATAAAATAAACAGACAGGACATTGAAGCATATCAAATAAACCAGACAGGACATTGAATCATATCAAATAAACCAGACAGGACATTGAAGCATATCAAATCAAACAGACAGGACATTGAAGCATATAAAATAAACAGACAGGACATTGAAGCATATAAAATAAACAGACAGGACATTGAAGCATATAAAATAAACAGACAGGACATTGAAGCATATCAAATAAACAGACAGGACATTGAAGCATATAAAATAAACAGGACATTGAAGCATATAAAATAAACAGACAGGACATTGAAGCATATCAAATAAACAGACAGGACATTGAAGCATATAAAATAAACAGACAGGACATTGAAGCATATAAAATAAACAGACAGGACATTGAAGCATATAAAATAACCAGACAGGACATTGAAGCATATAAAATAACCAGACAGGACATTGAAGCATATAAAATAAACAGACAGGACATTGAAGCATATAAAATAAACAGACAGGACATTGAAGCATATCAAATAAACCAGACAGGACATTGAATCATATCAAATAAACCAGACAGGACATTGAAGCATATCAAATAAACCAGACAGGACATTGAAGCATATAAAATAACCAGACAGGACATTGAAGCATATCAAATCAAACAGGGAAAACCATTAAAGCAATAGAAACAGGTCAGTTGAATTCTGAGTGTTACTTAATATGATGAATACGATTAGCCTAGACCAGCGTTTCCCAAACTGGGTCCTGGGGACCCTAACGGGTGCACGTTTTGGTGTTTGCCCTATTTGAATCAGCTGTGTAGTACTAGGGCATAAACCAAAACATGCACCCCTTGGGGTCCCCAGGACCCAGTTTGGGAAACGTGGTCTAGACACAGTAGATTAAGTACATTCACTTGGTAGTTACATTGTAATTGTTGACAGCCGCATATTATCTTACTCGTAGTCAGTTATACTGTATCAACGTTAACACTGGTAGTTAGATAAATGGAACACTGTGAGGTAGCTAGATGCCCCTGCTCTAAGATAGGGGTGGGCAATTCCAGTCCTCCAGGGCCTGATTGGTGCCACAGTTTTCGCTCCAGCCCCAGCTAACACACCTGACTCTAATAATCACCTGATCCTGATCTTCAGTTTAGAATGCCAGGTGATTAATCAGCTGTGTTTGCTAGGGATGGAGAAAAAGTGTGAGACCAACCAGGCCCTGGAGGACTGGAGCTGCCCACCCCTGCTCTAAGACATAAGGACCAACACATTAGGACAATAGACACTGCTAGAAGAGATGGTACTATATTGAACCAAAAAGGGTTCAATCGATGACTCTCTTCATAAACATGGCTCTCAAACGGGATCTACATGGAACCGCAAAGCACCTATATGTTTAGCAGTATAATTCATCACTAGAACCTGCAACCTTACAACAGGAACTAGAAGAGATTGCACAGTGGGCGCAGCATGCTAGGTAATTCTATTCAATGTCTTATAGAGGTAGCAAATCAAATTGTTATTGATGAAGGAGTGTGTTTGTGTGAGCTGAGCAGTCAGAGAGTCGTTATTGATGAAGGAGGTTGTTTGTGTGAGCTGAGCAGTCAGAGAGTCATTATTGATGAAGGAGGTTGTTTGTGTGAGCTGAGCAGTCAGAGAGTTGCCCAGGGTTTGACAAAGGATGTCCACTCTCCACCCTCTCTCCCTCACTCCTTTCCTTTTACGTTTTACCAGAGCTTTGTTTTTCGTGGAGTTGAGGGGAGTGAGGTATCAATCGTGGTGCTCTTTTCTGTCCAAACTGATATTACTTTCTCTTATTCTCCTCCCAATTCTTCATTTGTCTTCATATTATCACAGAGAGAAAGAGTGAGAGAGAGAGAGAAAAAAAAGAAAGACAAAAAGAGAGAGAGAGAGACGGCTCAGCTATGTTGTTCACCAACAGCACCATACTCCTCCTTTCCTTACCCCCTTCTCTCCATCTCATCCCTTCAGTCTGTATTGATATATCTGGCTAGCAGGAGAGAAATACCTACGAATCCTTACAACACAGTAGTGTCCATTCCCTTTCATTGAATCCCCCAGACGTTCACACAAACAACCTCTGAAAGAAAGCAAACATATTTTCCAATTCTCCTCACGCTCTTGTTTCAGCAACACATCTTTCCTAAAAGAGTAGTACTTTTATTTACTCTCTTGTTTCAGCAACACATCTTCCCTAAAAGAGTAGTACTTTTATTTCACTCTCTTGTTTCAGCAACACATCTTCCCTAAAAGAGTAGTACTTTTATTTCACTCTCTTGTTTCAAGAGTAGTACTTTTATTTCACACAACACATCTTCCCTAAAAGAGTAGTACTTTTATTTCACTCTCTTGTTTCAGCAACACATCTTCCCTAAAAGAGTAGTACTTTTATTTCACTCTCTTGTTTCAGCAACACATCTTCCCTAAAAGAGTAGTACTTTTATTTCACTCTCTTGTTTCAGCAACACATCTTCCCTAAAAGAGTAGTACTTTTATTTCACTCTCTTGTTTCAGCAACACATCTTCCCTAAAAGAGTAGTACTTTTCTCTCCCTTCTGTCTCCATCACAACACAGAACTACAGGGCCTTTGGGTATTGGAAGCTACATTGTTTATTCTATTTAGATTGTAAGATCCTTTTTGTTTCAACTCAGTCACCTGAGCTCCCCTGCTACTGGCTTGAAGGCAGGTACTCAGGTGAGCTAAAGTACACCACCAAACTCAGTAATAACCCATGAATACACCTGCACACAACTTCATTCAAAAATAAGCTTTGACCTGTATTAAAGGCTGTTATGTATTACTTCAGGTCAGGTTATAGTGTAGCAGATGTGGTCAGAGTAGAGAGGAGTGGAGAGGAGTGAAGTGGAGTGGGGGGAAGTGGATAGGAGAGGAGTAGAGAGGTGGTAGAGAGGAGTGGAGTGGAGGGAAGTGGAGTGAAGTGGAGTGGAGAGGAGAGGAGTGGGGGGATGTGGATAGGAGAGGAGTGGAGAGGTGGTAGAGAGGAGTGAAGTGGAGTGGAGGGAAGTGGATAGGAGAGGAGTGGAGAGGAGAGGTGTGGTAGAGAGGAGTGGAGAGGAGAAAATAGGAGTGGAGTGGAGAAGAGAGGAGAGGAGAGGGGTGGAGAGAAGTGGAGAGGAGTAGAGAGAGGTGGTAGAGAGGAGTGGAGAGGAGAAGAGAGGAGAGGAGAGAATATGAGTGGAGAGGAGTAGAGTGGAGTAGAATAGAATAGAGTAGAATAGAGTAGAGTAGATTAGAGCAGAGCAGAGTAGATAGAGTAGAGCAGAGCAGAGTAGAGTAGAGTAGAGTAGAATAGAACAGAGCAGAGTAGAGTAGAATAGAGCAGAATAGCAGAGTAGAATAGAACAGAGCCGAGAGAGCACAGTAGAGTAGAGCAGCGTAGAGCAGAGCAGATTAGGGTAGAGCAGAAGAGATGACAATTGAAGAGAAGGGTATAAAAGAGAAGAGAAAACAAGAGTAGAGTAGAGTAGAGTAGAGTAGAGTAGAGTAGAGTAGAGTAGAGTAGAGTAGAACACAACTTATTTTCTTATATTCTATTCAGATGTAGATCTATTATTCTGGTGTGAGACAGAGTGTGGAGGAGCATTACTTTATGTCTCCAGTGGTTTCAGCAGCCTGTGGTTCTTACCTTGAGGGCCGGGGGGGCCTTCTTCCCCTGGAGGCCCTGGGGATCCGTCGTTGCCAGGGGGACCGGGAGAACCCTGTCGAACCTGCGCCGCTAAAATGGCCGCCGGCGTCTTCTGCATGGCATGGCTTGATAGTCTCTCTGGCGAGTGACATAAAAATTCTGTATTACAATAATAACAACAATGTCTGCAAGTGATAGACAATTCACATTCTGTATCATAATAATACCAACACTCTCTGCAAGTGATAGATTCACATTCTGTATCATTGTAACAATGGTGCCGGGGAAGAAGGCTGGCGTTTTACGTGTCCCCAACCGATTGTGTTTTTTTGTTTGTTTATTTGCGTTGTTTGTAACTTATTTTTTTACTTATTTTGTACATTGCCGCTACCGTCTCTTACGACCGAAAAATAACTTCTGGACATCAGGACCGTGATTACTCACCACGGACTGGCAGAATCTATTTTTTCCTTTAACGACGTGAACAATATACTGATCCCTGTGATTTGCGTGAAGAAAAGGCAGAGAAAAAGGGTCCAGAGGGCGGGCTGCCTTCTGAGAATTCGTAGGCAATCGAAATAAACCTCCACTTCCTTCCATTCTGCTAGCAAACGTGAAATCTTTGGAGAATAAAATAGATGACCTACGCGAAAGATTAAACTACCAAAGGGACATTCAAAACTGTAATATCTTATGCTTCACGGAGCCGTGGCTGAAAGACGACACTATCAACATACAGTTGGCTGGTTATAAATAACAGCTGGTGCTGATATCTAAGGAAGTCTCGAGCTATTGCTCGCCTGAGGTAGATTATCTCATGATAAGCTGTAGACCACACTATCTACTTAGAGAGTTTTCATGTGTATTTGTTGTAGCTGTTTACATACTATACCACCACAGACTGAGGCTGGCACTACAGCATTGAATCAGCTGTATTACGCCATAAGCAAACAAGAAAACGCTCACCCAGTGCTCCTAATAGCCGATGACTTTAACGCAGGGAAACTTGAATCAGTTTTCAAACATTTAGATCAGCATGTTAAATGTACAACCAGAAGAAAACAACTCTAGACCACCTTTACTCCACACACAGAGACGCATAAAAATCTCTCCCTCACCCTCCATTTGGTAAATCTGACCATAATTCTATCCTTAAAGCAGGAAGCACCAGTGACTAAATCAATAAAAAAGTGGTCAGATGAAGCAGATGCTAAGATACAGGACTGTATTTGTAGCACAGACTGGAATATGTTCTGGGATTCCTCTGAGGAAATTGAGGAGAACACCACATCAGTCATTGGCTTCATCAATAAGTGCATAGACGACGTCCCCCACAGTGACCGTACGTACATACCCCAACCAGAAGCCATGGATTACAGGCAACATCCGCACTGAGCTAAAGGCTAGAGCTGCCACTTTCAAGGAGCGGGACTCTAACCTGGAAGCTCATAAGAAATTTTGCTATGCCCTCCGACGAACCATCAAACAAGCAAAGCATCAACACAGGACAAAGATCAAATTGTACTACACCGGCTCTGATGCTCGTCGGATGAGGCAGGGCTTGCAAACCATTACAGATTACAAAGTGAAGCACAGCCGAGAGTTGCCCAGTGACATGAGCCTACCAGACAAGCTAAACTACTTCTATGCTCGCTTCGAGGCAAATAACACTGAAACATGCATGAGAGCACCAGCTGTTCTGGAAGACTGTGTGATCACGCTCTCTGCAGCCGATGTGTGTAAGACCTTTAAACAGGTCAACATTCACAAGGCCGTGGGGCCAGACAGATTACCAGGACGTGTACTGTGAGCATGCACTGACCAACTGGCAAGTGGTCTTCACAGACATTTTCAACCTCTCCCTGTCCGAGTCTGTAATACCAACATGTTTTAAGCAGACCACCATAGTCCCCGTGCCCAAGAACACTAAGGTAACCTGCCTAAATGACTACCGACCCGTAGCACTCACATCTGTAGCCATGAAGTGCTTTGAAAGGCTGGTCATGGCTCACATCAACACCATTATCCCAGAAATCCTAAACCCACTCCAATTTGCATACCGCCCAAACAGATCCACAGATGATGCAATCTCTATTGCACTCCACACTGTCCTTTCCCACCTGGACAAAAGGAACACCTATGTGAGAATGCTATTCATTGACTACAGCTCAGCGTTCAACACCATAGTGCCCTCAAAGCTCATCAATAAGCTAAGGACCCTGGGACTAAACACCTCCCTCTGCAACTGGATCCTGGACTTCCTGACGGGCTGGCCCCAGGTGGGAAGCATAGGTAACGACACAGCCGCCACGCTGATCCTCAACAAAGGGGACCCTCAGGGGTGGGTGCTCATCCCCTCCTGCACTCCCTGTTCACTCATGACTGCACGGCCAGGCACAGCTCCAACACCATCATTAAGTTTGCCGATGACACAACAATGGTAGGCCTGATCACCAACAACGATGAGACAGCCTATAGGGAGGAGGTCAGAGACATTGGCCGTGTGGTGCCAGGACAACAACCTCTCCCTCAACGTGATCAAGACTAAGGAGATGATTGTGGACTACAGGAAAAAGAGGACCGAGCATGCCCCCATTCTCATCGACGGGGCTGCAGTGGAGCAGGTTGAGAGATTCAAGTTCCTTAGTGTCCACATCACCAACAAACTAACATGGTCCAAGCACACCAAGACAGTCGTGAAGAGGGCACGAAAAAACCTATTCCCCCTCAGGAGACTGAAAAGATTTGGCATGGGTTCTCAGATGCTCAAAAGGTTATACAGCTGCACCATTGAGAGCATGGTTGCATCACTGCCTGGTATGGCAACTGCTCGGCCTCCGACTGCAAGGCACTTCAGAGGTTGGTGCGAACGGCCCAGTACATCACTTGGGCCAAGCTTCCTGACATCCAGGACCTCTATACCAGGTGATTTCAGAGGAAGGCCCTAACAATTGTCAAAGACTCCAGCCACCCTATTCATAGACTGTTCTCTCTGCTACCGCACGGCAAGCGGTACTGGAGGGCCAAGTCTGGATCCAAAAGGCTTCTAAACAGCTTCTACTCCCAAGCCATAAGACATCTGAACATCTAATCAAAAGCTACCCAGACTATTTGCATTGCCCCCCCCCCACCCCTTTTACACCGCTGCTACTCTCTGTTGTTATCATCTATGCATAGTCACTTTAATAACTCTACCTTCATGTATATATTACTTTAACTAATCGGTGCCCCTTGTCATTGACTCTGTACCAGTACCCCCCTGAATATATTCTCCACGTTGACTCTGTACCAGTACCCCCCTGAATATATTCTCCACGTTGACTCTGTACCAGTACCCCCCTGAATATATTCTCCACGTTGACTCTGTACCAGTACCCCCCTGAATATATTCTCCACGTTGACTCTGTACCAGTACCCCCTGAATATATTCTCCACGTTGACTCTGTACCAGTACCCCCTGAATATATTCTCCACGTTGACTCTGTACCAGTACCCCCCTGAATATATTCTCCACATTGACTCTGTACCAGTACCCCCCTGAATATATTCTCCACGTTGACTCTGTACCAGTACCCCCCTGAATATATTCTCCACATTGTTATTTTTACTGATGCTCTTTAATTACTTGTTACTTTTATTTCTTATTCTTATCCATATTTTTTAAAACTGCATTGTTGGTAAAATAAGCATTTCACTGTAACGTCTACCTACACCTGTTGTATTCGGCGCATGTGACTAATAACATTTGATTTGATTTGATAATATACCAACACTCTCTGCAAGTGATAGACAATTCAAGAGCTTGTGACTAAGGTTCTATCTGCAAAAAGATGATTCCGAGATAATTGGCTTTACAGTTCCAAACCCTCATTGGTTTGAATGGTGTCAACAATTTGTATATTTTATTATTTTGAATTTAACAACATGAATTGGGCTATTTAGAATACTATATAGGTAGAAAACATTGAACAGAACAACGATATGTACATAACTCAGACAGAACCTTACAGGTCCAAGCATAAAACGGTAGAATAGGTGATACAGTAGCTCATTAGTTAGTTAGGATATGTACTAAACCGAGGCTTGCATACCACTCTGCCATTCAATATCACAACACAGTGGCAGAACAATAAAATACCTTCACCCAGCATCAACTATTAGTTTACTTGGGACTCTTTTACTTCCTGAAGAACTAAGGCAACAATATCCAATTTAGATTTCCCCCCCGATTTAGAAATCCTGAAATCCTTAAAAGAGTGAGGAGAAAACAAAGGGACCCCCTGAAGGATAAATTGGGTCGACAACAAGTTAGGATTCAGACGTAACAGCTGTACCTTCAAACAACCGCAATACTTCACTCCGGATAAACATTTTAATTTCCTCCATGGAATTGGCATCATTCTGTGTGTGTGAGAGAGAGAGAGAGAGAGAGAGAGAGAGAGAGAGAGAGAGAGAGAGAGAGAGAGAGAGAGAGAGAGAGAGAGAGAGAGGTAGAGAGAGAGAGGTAGAGAGAGAGAGGTAGAGAGAGAGAGGTAGAGAGAGAGAGGTAGAGTGAAAGAGAGAGAGTGAAAGAGAGAGAGTGAAAGAAAGAGAGTGAGAGAGTGAAAGAGAGAGATATACAGACAGACAGGCATAAGAGAGAGAAACAGAAACAGAATAACACAAACTTTAACCAAAACATCTTTAACAGATTAAGAAAATGTAATTAGCGAGACAGCAGTAGTTCATGTTTTATTCAGCGTGTTATAAAATTGCAGTGTCTTCAGAGATAAAGAGATGCAATGCTTCATGGCATAATAATCAACTCCTCTCTCCCTGTTTCCCTGTTTCCCTGCCATCTATCTCAGGCTCAAAGTAAGATTGCTGTTTGCTCAGAATGTTTGTGTGGAGAGAGCCTTGAATTGTAGAGGAGGACATTGGCAACAGAATGGAATGGAAATCCTAGCTGTAGAAATGCTCTTTCAGAGTTCCATATTCTTCTGACTGCCCAAGGAAACGACTGAGAAATGCATTATAATACTGTATTTCTGGTGGACTCCAGATAGTGGTACGGATAAAGGAATGAGATTCATGAGTGTGAGGCTCCACTAAACACCAAGTAGTATGAACAACTAAAATAAAACCAAGGGAGAAAAAGAGGGACTTGTGTGTTTGAAACACCTTTGCAATCAGAGCTTAAACCCATATACTGTTACAATGAACTGTGATCATCTGTGGACCATTTTCTAAAAGGTTCTTCGTATTGTCTGTGTCTTGATAGGTAGAGGAGAGGATGAAACCAAACCCGGGGAACTTTATAAAGGTATTAAAGTAACAATATTCAGGGCCATTTTCGAACATCGACATTGATCACTCAAATATTATCGTGTTCAATTGCGACTGGTTTAAAAACAGGGTACTTGTATTTTGGCAGTGCTGAATACCACGGGATGAGTTGCCAATGTACTTTTGTGTTTAATAGGGTCACTGTTCTGTTCGATGAGAGAAAGATAAAGGAGGGTAACCCTTTAGTACTTGTTTTCTTGGCATTCAGAGTCTTTCATCTCTGTTGTGTTATGTAACCCTCTACATGCTGCGTGTAGAATAGCTGTGACACAGAGGTGTTTTTCCATCCTCTCCAGCTCTCTCCTCACTCCCACGCTCTCTCCTTCTCTCTCTCCTCACTCCCACGCTCTCTCCTTCTCTCTCTCCTCTCTCCCACACTCTCTCCTTCTCTCTCTCCTCTCTCCCACACTCTCTCCTTCTCTCTCTCCTCTCTCCCACACTCTCTCCTTCTCTCTCTCCTCACTCCCACGCTCTCTCCTTCTCTCTCTCCTCACTCCCACACTCTCTCCTTCTCTCTCTCCTCTCTCCCACACTCTCTCCTTCTCTCTCTCCTCTCTCCCACACTCTCTCCTTCTCTCTCTCCTCTCTCCCACACTCTCTCCTTCTCTCTCTCCTCACTCCCACACTCTCTCCTTCTCTCTCTCCTCACTCCCACACTCTCTCCTTCTCTCTCTCCTCACTCCCACACTCTCTCCTTCTCTCTCTCCTCACTCCCACACTCTCTCCTCTCTCTCCTCTCTCCCACACTCTCTCCTTCTCTCTCTCCTCACTCCCACGCTCTCTCCATCTCTCTCCTCACTCCCACGCTCTCTCCTTCTCTCTCTCCTCTCTCCCACACTCTCTCCTTCTCTCTCTCCTCTCTCCCACACTCTCTCCTTCTCTCTCTCCTCACTCCCACACTCTCTCCTTCTCTCTCTCCTCACTCCCACACTCTCTCCTTCTCTCTCTCCTCTCTCCCACACTCTCTCCTTCTCTCTCTCCTCTCTCCCACACTCTCTCCTTCTCTCTCTCCTCTCTCCCACACTCTCTCCTTCTCTCTCTCCTCACTCCCACACTCTCTCCTTCTCTCTCTCCTCACTCCCACACTCTCTCCTTCTCTCTCTCCTCACTCCCACACTCTCTCCTTCTCTCTCTCCTCACTCCCACACTCTCTCCTCTCTCTCACACTCTCTCCTTCTCTCTCTCCTCACTCCCACACTCTCTCCTTCTCTCTCTCCTCACTCCCACGCTCTCTCCTTCTCTCTCTCCTCTCTCCCACACTCTCTCCTTCTCTCTCTCCTCTCTCCCACACTCTCTCCTTCTCTCTCTCCTCACTCCCACACTCTCTCCTTCTCTCTCTCCTCACTCCCACACTCTCTCCTTCTCTCTCTCCTCACTCCCACGCTCTCTCCATCTCTCTCCTCACTCCCACGCTCTCTCCTTCTCTCTCTCCTCTCTCCCACACTCTCTCCTTCTCTCTCTCCTCTCTCCCCCACTCTCTCCTTCTCTCTCTCCTCACTCCCACACTCTCTCCTTCTCTCTCTCCTCACTCCCACACTCTCTCCTTCTCTCTCTCCTCACTCCCACTCTCTCCTTCTCTCTCTCCTCACTCCCACACTCTCTCCTCTCTCTCCTCACTCCCACGCTCTCTCCTTCTCTCTCTCCTCACTCCCACGCTCTCTCCATCTCTCTCCTTCTCTCTATTCCTCTCTCCTTTCCTCGCTCTCTCTCCTTTCCTCATTCTCTCTCCTTTCCTCCATCTCTCTCATTTCTTCCATCTCTCTCATTTCTTCCCTCTCTCTTTCCCTCTCTCCTTCACTCTCTCTCTTTCCCTCTCTCTAGCCCTCTCTCAAATCAAATCAAAATCAAATCAAATGTATTTATATAGCCCTTCGTACATCAGCTGATATCTCAAAGTGCTGTACAGAAACCCAGCCTAAAACCCCAAACAGCAAGCAATGCAGGTGTAGAAGCTCCTTCCCTCTCTCTCTTTCCCTCTCTCCTTCCCTCTCTCTCTTTCCCTCTCTCCTTCCCTCTCTCTCTTTCCCTCTCTCCTTCCCTCTCTCTCTAGCCGTCTCTCCTTCTCTCGCTCCCTCTAGCCCTCTCTCCTTCTCTCGCTCTCTCTAGCCCTCTCTCCTTCCCTCTCTGCGCTCCTCTCTCTCTAGTCCTCTCTCCTTCTCCCTCTCTCCGCCCCTCTCTCGCTAGCCCTTCTCTCCTTCCCTCTCTCCCGACCCCCCTGTGGGTTGAGCTGATCAGGAGTGGGAGGTGAGGAGCAGAAACAACCTAGCTGGCTTCATTATGCCTATCTGTTATCTGCTGTGTCATATGTTGCTCCACACAGCTCCACACAACTCTATGCTACTGCAGTACTGCATTCATTTACAGAGAAAGAGAGATATACGCTAATTACTTAGACCACTAAAGAAAGGAGGATGTTTAGATTCTATAATTATGTGTGACTGAGGATAGTCTTTGATTTTATGGGCGGGTATAGACAAACACACACAAAAATGTGGAGCATGAATTTCTATGGGTTTATGGTTGAACTATGAGTGTTGGGAGATCTCTATGAGTGTCGGGAGATCTCTGTAAAACATACCTTGAAGGGGAGTACATAAGACATTCACAACACCTTTATAAAACAGGTCATGACACCTTTATGACAGGATCATTCACAACACCTTTAAAAAACAGGTCATGACACCTTTATGAGTGTTACAGGATCATTCACAACAAACCTGATAACACATTTATTCAACATCATTCAAGATGGGAGTTTGGCTACACTTGGCCAGTTTGGAGGAGATATAACAACGTACCAGAGGGCTTGGTGTGTTTGGGGGAGATATAACCAGCGTACCAGAGGGCTTGGTGTGTTTGGGGGAGATATAACCAACGTACCAGAGGGCTTGGTGTGTTTGGAGGATATATAACCAACATACCAGAGGGCTTGGTGTGTTTGGAGGAGATATAACCAACATACCAAAGGGCTTGGTATGTTTGGGGGAGATATAACCAATGTACCAGAGGGCTTGGTGTGTTTGGGGGAGATATAACCAACGTACCAGAGGGCTTGGTGTGTTTGGGGGAGATATAACCAACGTACCAGAGGGCTTGGTGTGTTTGGAGGAGATATAACAACGTACCAGAGGGCTTGGTGATGCTATGGGACCTGGGGGACCAGGGTCTCCTCGGTGGCCTTGGGGCCCGATAGGTCCCACTATTCCTGGGTCTCCTGTCCTTCCCCTCTCTCCTTGGACTCCCCTCGCTCCAGGTATCCCTGGGTCCCCCTGCAGTAGGAGATCAGTAAAGAACAATCAAATCAAATTTGTATTGGTCATGTACACATATTTAGCAGATGTTATCGAAGGGTGTAGTGAAATGCTTATGTTCCTAGTTCCAACAGTGCAGTAATACCTGACAATATAAAACAATACATATACGTTCCAATATACCAATCTGTATAATGGTTAAATCTAGCTGGCTGGTGAGCTCCCGCCATGTGGTTTACAGTACACCCTCCGGTTTCCCATTCAGATCTACAATCACTTTATTTAACTAGGCCATCATTGTAAATAAGAAAATATTCTTAATTGACTTGCCTGGTTAAATAAAAGGGCGAGGGGGTTGTTGTCAGTCCCACTCCAGACTGTACCGGAGGCATTCTGATAGAGCATTGGCATAAGGCCATTCTGGCTTTGGGCTGATACTGTCGCTACCAACGCCTCAGCATTACTCAATCAGTCCTCATCCAGCCATTACCCTGATTGAGCCCACTCAGATACACATCCCCAGGGTCTGTGGCCAATTCTGTCACCATGTATCTTAGCTCTCCTACAAACCGCCATTACTAGCATTTGGGAACAGATTACACTGTAGAAGACTGTGACAGGGCTTTAGAAACAGATTACACTGTAGAAGACTGTGACAGGGCTTTAGAAACAGATTACACTGTAGAAGACTGTGACAGGGCTTTAGAAACATATTACACTGTAGAAGACTGTGACAGGGCTTTAGAAACAGATGACACTGTAGAAGACTGTGACAGGGCTATATAAACAGATTACACTGTAGAAGACTGTGACAGGGCTTTATAAACAGATTACACTGTAGAAGACTGTGACAGGGCTTTATAAACAGATTACACTGTAGAAGACTGTGACAGGGCTTTATAAACAGATTACACTGTAGAAGACTGTGACAGGGCTTTAGAAACAGATTACACTGTAGAAGACTGTGACAGGGCTTTATAAACAGATTACACTGTAGAAGACTGTGACAGGGCTTTAGAAACAGATTACACTGTAGAAGACTGTGACAGGGCTTTATAAACAGATTACACTGTAGAAGACTGTGACAGGGCTTTATAAACAGATTACACTGTAGAAGACTGTGACAGGGTTTTAGAAACAGATTACACTGTAGAAGACTGTGACAGGGCTTTAGAAACAGATTACACTGTAGAAGACAAAATGCATTGAATTTCAGATGCCTTTATCAAATACTTAGGCACCTCAGGGGGAAAAACATGTGTTTCTATGCATCATTGCCTTTTGGTTGGGTTAAGTTCTGTGTGATATTTTTCCATCACAAACAATGAGTTGTGTTTATGGAAAACAGCGTCAGAGAAACAAAATAAAAGGTGCTTACCCGTTCTCCCTTGGATCCTCTGTCTCCTAGTCTACCTGTGGCTCCCTGTAAGAAGATAAAACAGACCACAGTATGAACACATGACAGAGGAGTGCAGGTTCTGTCTGAAATACTCTGCTGATTGCAGAGAGACAGAGAAGTCCCTCCAGACCAGAGAGAAGAGCAAAGAGCACTGATAAATAATTGGATATTTGGAATGAAGATGACCCCAAGGCTAGTCTTCTCTCTCTTTACCCACTCCTCTCTTTGTCTTCTCTCCTTTCCTCCCTCTCTCTCTAAATCTGACATTCCTCCTCTCCTCTCCTCTCCTCTCCTCTCCTCTCCTCTCCTCTCCTCTCCTCTCCTCTCCTCTCCTCTCCTCTCCTCTCCTCTCCTCTCCTAGCACTCAAAAGCACACTGCTTTTGTTCAGACACCCACTGAGGCCAACGTGGGTCTAATCTGTTGCTCTGTAATCACCCCCATCAACATCAACCAATCCTCCACACTCAGGGTCATTTAATGATTGCTTATCATTTTAAATTTCCCAACCCACGCTTGTGTCTTAGCTTATTCACATTCAAAAAAGGTTTATTGTTGCAATAACTAGACTGCCAGGTCCCGTTATAATCTTAACAATTGGTGGCAGCAGTGAAGTGATTGACAGGATGTCTTTCATTCCAAATCCTCAATCAAAAAACAACCTTTTTAAATGATTCTGGGATGACTGTTGTTCCTGTGTCTGAGGATGTATGGAGTTCTCCAAGGACTGTGTTTCACCTTCCACATTGTCTGTCACACCTTCCCTGCATCACATAGCCCCACTTCCCTCTGTGGACTGTATGCCTCCTCCCTCCCTCCCTCCCTCCCTCCCTCCCTCCCTCGCTAGGAGAGAAACACCTGTCGTTAGCTCTATGTGCAACACTGCTCTCAGAACTACACTCCTCCATTCTCCTCTCCTCTCTTGCTTTCCAGGTCTCCCTCGCTCCCTCCATCTCACTGACTGTATAACCTCTGGGAACATCTTTGTATCCATTTACTGCGAGGATTACTGTCTCCATGCAAAATGCAATCTGACACGATCATGTGGTTTTAAAAGCAACGGGCAGCAGAAAAGTCTGTTCTCCTCCTCCTCGCCTACATTCATCTGCAGCCCTCTCTCTATTTTTTATTTCTGCTATGTTATTCCCCAACGCCTGATGGGAGGCTTACATCTATCATCGTGCCCACTGAATTCGACTTCCATCGTCGCTCTCTGGGCCTGGCATTAAACCTCAAAGCCAGATCATTGCAGTACAGTGAGAGGAGTTTTTAGGGAACGTTTAGAATAGGAGCACATTCACCTGCTAGATGGCACTGTTGCCCCACCAAATGATTGAGAACAAGAGATACACCATCTAACAACAAGGCATTAAAATCTCTCTCCCTCCCCCTCTCCCTCTCCCCCTCTCTCCCTCTCCCCCTCTCTCCCGCTCCAAGATGTTGTTGATGGAAGTGGGTGAAATAATAAGAAGTTGGCCCTTCCTTCCGCTCACTGTTGAGATCTCTGTGCTGTAGACTGACAGATGTACCAATGTACCGACCAGTTACTGTTGAGATCTCTGTGATGTAGACTGACAGATGTACCAATGTACCGACCAGTTACTGTTGAGATCTCTGTGATAAAGACTGACAGATGTACCAATGTACCGACCAGTTACTGTTGAGATCTCTGTGATGTAGACTGACAGATGTACCAATGTACCGACCAGTTACTGTTGAGATCTCTGTGATAAAGACTGACAGATGTACCAATGTACCGACCAGTTACTGTTGAGATCTCTGTGATAAAGACTGACAGATGTACCAATGTACCGACCAGTTACTGTTGAGATCTCTGTGATAAAGACTGACAGATGTACCAATGTACCGACCAGTTACTGTTGAGATCTCTGTGATAAAGACTGACAGATGTACCAATGTACCGACCAGTTACTGTTGAGATCTCTGTGATAAAGACTGACAGATGTACCAATGTACCGACCAGTTACTGTTGAGATCTCTGTGATAAAGACTGACAGATGTACCAATGTACCGACCAGTTACTGTTGAGATCTCTGTGATAAAGACTGACAGATGTACCAATGTACCGACCAGTTACTGTTGAGATCTCTGTGATAAAGACTGACAGATGTACCAATGTACCGACCAGTTACTGTTGAGATCTCTGTGATAAAGACTGACAGATGTACCAATGTACCGACCAGTTACTGTATCTGTTGTTGGTATTTATAGTTCAGCTAAATAGAATGGAGTTGATGGTGAATCATACTGTTATAGTTCAGCTAATTAGAATGGAATTGATGGTGAATCATACTGTTATAATTCAGCTAATTAGAATGGAATTGATGGTGAATCATACTGTTATAATTCAGCTAATTAGAATGGAGTTGATGGTGAATCATACTGTTATAGTTCAGCTAAATAGAATGGAATTGATGGTGAATCATACTGTTATAGTTCAGCTAATTAGAATGGAATTGATGGTGAATCATACTGTTATAGTTCAGCTAATTAGAATGGAATTGATGGTGAATCATACTGTTATAGTTCAGCTAATTAGAATGGAATTGATGGTGAATCATACTGTTATAGTTCAGCTAATTAGAATGGAATTGATGGTGAATCATACTGTTATAGTTCAGCTAATTAGAATGGAATTGATGGTGAATCATACTGTTATAGTTCAGCTAATTAGAATGGAATTGATGGTGAATCATACTGTTATAGTTCAGCTAATTAGAATGGAATTGATGGTGAATCATACTGTTATAGTTCAGCTAATTAGAATGGAATTGATGGTGAATCATACTGTTATAGTTCAGCTAATTAGAATGGAATTGATGGTGAATCATACTGTTATAGTTCAGCTAATTAGAATGGAATTGATGGTGAATCATACTGTTATAATTCAGCTAATTAGAATGGAGTTGATGGTGAATCATACTGTTATAGTTCAGCTAATTAGAATGGAGTTGATGGTGAATCATACTGTTATAGTTCAGCTAATTAGAATGGAGTTGATGGTGAATCATACTGTTATAGTTCAGCTAATTAGAATGGAGTTGATGGTGAATCATACTGTTATAGTTCAGCTAATTAGAATGGAATTGATGGTGAATCATACTGTTATAATTCAGCAAATTAGAATGGAGTTGATGGTGAATCATACTGTTATAGTTCAGCTAATTAGAATGGAGTTGATGGTGAATCATACTGTTATAATTCAGCAAAACACAACTAGTGATGTCATATGACAGAGAACAAAACACAACTAGTGATGTCATATGACAGAGAACAAAACACAACTAGTGATGTTATATGACAGAGAACAAAACACAACTAGTGATGTTATATGACAGAGAACAAAACACAACTAGTGATGTTATATGACAGAGTACAAAACACAACTAGTGATGTTATATGACAGAGAACAAAACACAACTAGTGATGTTATATGACAGAGTACAAAACACAACTAGTGATGTCATATGACAGAGAACAAAACACAACTAGTGATGTTATATGACAGAGAACAAAACACAACTAGTGATGTCATATGAGAGAGTACAAAACACAACTAGTGATGTTATATGACAGAGAACAAAACACAACTAGTGATGTTATATGACAGAGTACAAAACACAACTAGTGATGTTATATGACAGAGAACAAAACACAACTAGTGATGTCATATGACAGAGTACAAAACACAACTAGTGATGTCATATGACAGAGTACAAAACACAACTAGTGATGTCATATGACAGAGTACAAAACACAACTAGTGATGTCATATGACAGAGTACAAAACACAACTAGTGATGTTATATGACAGAGTACAAAACACAACTAGTGATGTCATATGAGAGAGTACAAAACACAACTAGTGATGTCATATGACAGAGAACAAAACACAACTAGTGATGTCATATGACAGAGTACAAAACACAACTAGTGATGTCATATGACAGAGTACAAAACACAACTAGTGATGTCATATGACAGAGTACAAAACACAACTAGTGATGTCATATGACAGAGAACAAAACACAACTAGTGATGTCATATGACAGAGTACAAAACACAACTAGTGATGTCATATGACAGAGTACAAAACACAACTAGTGATGTCATATGACAGAGTACAAAACACAACTAGTGATGTTATATGACAGAGTACAAAACACAACTAGTGATGTCATATGACAGAGTACAAAACACAACTAGTGATGTCATATGACAGAGTACAAAACACAACTAGTGATGTCATATGACAGAGTATAAAACACAACTAGTGATATTATATGACAGAGTATAAAACACAACTAGTGATGTCATATGACAGAGTACAAAACACAACTAGTGATGTCATATGACAGAGTACAAAACACAACTAGTGATGTCATATGACAGAGTACAAAACACAACTAGTGATGTCATATGACAGAGTATAAAACACAACTAGTGATGTTATATGACAGAGTATAAAACACAACTAGTGATGTCATATGACAGAGTATAAAACACAACTAGTGATGTCATATGACAGAGAACAAAACACAAACAAAACACAACTAGTGATGTCATATGACAGAGTACAAAACACAACTAGTGATGTCATATGACAGAGAACAAAACACAACTAGTGATGTCATATGACAGAGTACAAAACACAACTAGTGATGTCATATGACAGAGAACAAAACACAACTAGTGATGTTATATGACAGAGTACAAAACACAACTAGTGATGTCATATGACAGAGTACAAAACACAACTAGTGATGTCATATGACAGAGTACAAAACACAACTAGTGATGTCATATGACAGAGTATAAAACACAACTAGTGATATTATATGACAGAGTATAAAACACAACTAGTGATGTCATATGACAGAGTACAAAACACAACTAGTGATGTCATATGACAGAGTACAAAACACAACTAGTGATGTCATATGACAGAGTACAAAACACAACTAGTGATGTCATATGACAGAGTATAAAACACAACTAGTGATGTTATATGACAGAGTATAAAACACAACTAGTGATGTCATATGACAGAGTATAAAACACAACTAGTGATGTCATATGACAGAGAACAAAACACAACTAGTGATGTCATATGACAGAGTACAAAACACAACTAGTGATGTCATATGACAGAGAACAAAACACAACTAGTGATGTCATATGACAGAGTACAAAACACAACTAGTGATGTCATATGACAGAGAACAAAACACAACTAGTGATGTCATATGACAGAGTACAAAACACAACTAGTGATGTCATATGACAGAGAACAAAACACAACTAGTGATGTCATATGACAGAGTACAAAACACAACTAGTGATGTCATATGACAGAGTACAAAACACAACTAGTGATGTTATATGACAGAGTACAAAACACAACTAGTGATGTCATATGACAGAGTACAAAACACAACTAGTGATGTCATATGACAGAGTACAAAACACAACTAGTGATGTCATATGACAGAGTACAAAACACAACTAGTGATGTTATATGACAGAGTACAAAACACAACTAGTGATGTCATATGACAGAGTACAAAACACAACTAGTGATGTTATATGACAGAGTATAAAACACAACTAGTGATGTCATATGACAGAGTACAAAACACAACTAGTGATGTCATATGACAGAGAACAAAACACAACTAGTGATGTCATATGACAGAGTACAAAACACAACTAGTGATGTCATATGACAGAGTACAAAACACAACTAGTGATGTTATATGACAGAGTACAAAACACAACTAGTGATGTCATATGACAGAGTACAAAACACAACTAGTGATATTTCCAGTAGAGATCACAGTGGCAGTTGTTTTATTTTTTACTCGCTAAGTTTTATCCAAACACTTATCTGGATATGAAAATAGATCATTCTTCCCTTTATTACGAACAGTTATCTATGACTGCCTCCCAGCATTAACTGTATAGTTAGTGTACAAAGACTAAAAGTCAACACAGCCCAACATATGCAGGATACCTTTGAGTTGTTATCATTCAATGGTCTAATATGCAAATACAAGTGTTTTAATGCACCTGTTGTGATGCCGTAGCTCAAGGGCTAGATAACAGCACTACTGTCAAGGATGCTGCTGGTACGTCTTTTTGTTGAAGGATATATTGTGTATGTATGTGTGTGTGTGTGTGTGTGTGTGTGTGTGTGTGTGTGTGTGTGTGTGTGTGTGTGTGTGTGTGTGTGTGTGTGTGTGTGTGTGTGTGTGTGTGTGTGTGTGTGTGTGTGTGTGTGTGTGTGTGTGTGTGTGTGTATGTGTATGTGTATGTGTGTATGTATGTGTGTATGTATGTATGTATGTCTAAGTTATTTTCTCTCACCTCGTACCCAGGAAGTCCATCTTTCCCGGGCCTCCCCTGCTCAAGGAACGACCAGAACACAAAGAAGGAAAACAAAGACATTTTATATCGGCTCCAACAATCCAACGTTCGATCGGGTCGGCCCTGGTGCATTCTGGATATGCGTCACAATTGGCACCCTATTCCCTATATACTGCAATACAGTCATGTACTATATAGGGAATAGGGCTCTGTTAAAAGTAGTGCACTATATAGGGAATAGGGCTCTGGTCAAAGTAGTGTACTATATAGGGAATAGGGCTCTGGTCAAAGTAGTGTACTATATAGGGAATAGGGCTCTAGTCAAAGTAGTGTACTATATAGGGAATAGGGCTCTGGTCAAAGTAGTGTACTATATAGGGAATATGGCTCTGGTCAAAGTAGTGCACTATATAGGGAATAGGGATCTGGTCAAAGTAGTGTACTATATAGGGAATAGGGCTCTGGTCAAAGTAGTGTACTATATAGGGAATAGGGCTCTGGTCAAAGTAGTGCACTATATAGGGAATAGGACTCTGGTCAAAGTAGTGTACTATATAGGGAATAGGGCTCTGGTCAAAGTAGTGTACTATATAGGGAATAGGGCTCTGGTCAAAGTAGTGTACTATATAGGGAATAGGGCTCTGGTCAAAGTAGTGCACTATATAGGGAATAGGGTGGCGTTTGTGACAGACAGAGTAATCTCTCTCCACAGTTAATGGGATATCTGAAGCGTGGGATAACGATGGTGATTGCTGTGTGAACACTAATGTTCCACTCTCTGCTTACAGACTGATGGAATTATAACTAAAGAAACCATTTCTGATGATAATAACATACAATAATGTCATCGTTCTGCAAAACAAGCCTGGACTAATAAGCTTATTTAAACCAGATTTAAACAGATTGTCCCTTAAATCAAGCTCTTTCATTGATATGGAAATGCAGACATCTATGGTAAATGTAACACAGCACTTGGCTCTGCAATGTGAGGGACTGTGTTGTTATCAATATAAACTATGTCTACAAACCTAATACTGCCGGCATACTGACAGTCTGAACCTATACAGTCATATAGGAACATTGCACATCTCTCAGCAATAAGTAGGAACCATCTACTTCCTGTTCATTGGTAACATTTGCATATTCAGACCCTTTGACTTTTCCCACGTTTTCTTACGTTGCAGCCTCATTCTAAAATGGATTAAATAAACATGTTTAATATTTCATTTTTTGTTGTTGATAAATGATAATTTCTAAAAACCAGTTTTTTCTTTGTCATTATGGAGTATTGTGTGTAGATTTATGAGGGGGGATAACAATTGAATCAATTTTAGAATAAAGGTGTAACGTAACAACATGTGGAAAAAGTCAAGAGGTCTGAATACTTTCCAAAGGCACCGTATGTACTGTACATAGAGTGACATTTCACTTGGCTCTGCATGAACACTCTTAGAAAAAAGGTTCCAAAAGGGTTCTTCGGCTGTCCCCAAAGGTGAACCCTTTTTGGATCCAGGTAGAACCCTTTCGGGTTACATGTAGAAAGGGTCCTACATGGAACCCAAAAGGGTTAAACCTGGAACCAAAAAGTGTGTCTTCAAAGGATTCTTCTATGGGAAAGGCAAAAAACCCTTTAAGGTTCTTTAAAGCACCTTTTTGTTCTAGGTGTATGGACTATCTCCCGTTGAGGGTGGGTATCTAATCAGGGGTATGAGGAAAGAGGAGCAGAGGTAAAGTAAAATCCTTACAGGAGCACCTTGGGGTCCCTCAGGACCTGGGAATCCTGTCTCCCCCAGCGGGCCCCTCTCACCCTGTCAGGGAATAAACAGTCATATATGTCACTGTTACTGTGTTTGTGACAGAGAGAAGTAGGGATGCCTTTGACTGACAGCTGACAGAGAGAGAGAGAGAGAGAGAGAGAAAGTGAGAGAGAGAAAGAGAGAGAGCGAGAGAGAGAGAGAGAGCGAGAGAGAGAGAGAGAGAGAGAGAGAGAGAGAGAAAAGCATCCGGCTTACTTACCGGTTCCCCAGGGATCCCCGAATCACCGCGAGCTCCAGGTTTCCCCTGTCAATCACACAGACAGGATGAGAACACCACACATTAAACAGCTTCTCAGACAGGTCTTATATATATATAGCCATCTACATTAGCTAGCACCTCAACGCTGTCCTGTCCAGCAGGTATTACTGTACTACAGCCCTCTAAGTGGGTGTACATCTAAAGGACTGTTCACTGACTGTTCACTGGGTATTACATCTGAAGGACTGTTTACTGGGTATAGTATTACATCTGAAGGACTGTTCACTGGGTATAGTATTACATCTGAAGGACTGTTCACTGGGTATAGTATTACATCTGAGGGACTGTTCACTGGGTATAGTATTACATCTGAGGGACTGTTCACTGGGTATAGTATTACATCTGAGGGACTGTTCACTGGGTATAGTATTACATCTGAGGGACTGTTCA
Organism: Oncorhynchus clarkii lewisi; assembly: GCF_045791955.1. Taxonomy (NCBI): domain Eukaryota; kingdom Metazoa; phylum Chordata; class Actinopteri; order Salmoniformes; family Salmonidae; genus Oncorhynchus; species Oncorhynchus clarkii. The sequence continues at coordinate 50,875,658 of NC_092169.1, forward strand.
CTGGGTATAGTATTATATCTGAAGGACTGTTCACTGGGTATAGTATTACATCTGAGGGACTGTTCACTGGGTATAGTATTACATCTGAGGGACTGTTCACTGGGTATAGTATTACATCTGAAGGACTGTTCACTGGGTATAGTATTACATCTGAGGGACTGTTCACTGGGTATAGTATTACATCTGAGGGACTGTTCACTGGGTATAGTATTACATCTGAGGGACTGTTCACTGGGTATAGTATTACATCTGAGGGACTGTTCACTGGGTATAGTATTACATCTGAGGGACTGTTCACTGGGTATAGTATTACATCTGAGGGACTGTTCACTGGGTATAGTATTACATCTGAGGGACTGTTCACTGGGTATAGTATTACATCTGAAGGACTGTTCACTGGGTATAGTATTACATCTGAGGGACTGTTCACTGGGTATAGTATTACATCTGAAGGACTGTTCACTGGGTATAGTATTACATCTGAGGGACTGTTCACTGGGTATAGTATTACATCTGTTCATATGAAGCGTTGTTCACTGGGGATACTACTATAGTATCACTGTGTTCTGTCTGTCATTTCTTATAGATTTGGGAAGTCAATGTCCATGACATGTTATCATTTCCTCAGACAGCCGTGATGTTTTCTGTAGCCAGCATCAAGTGCAGCAAAAGAGCGCGAACAAATGGAAGATTCACGGCATCCTTCTGTTGTGTGCAGATCATTAAAAATACTACTTACTGAAGGCCCAGGTATTCCAGGGGCTCCAGGCATCCCCAGATCACCCTACAGGACAAAATACAGCCTTTTATACAACTCAAACCTATAGCAAAATACAGCCTTTTATACAACTCAAACCTATAGCAAAATACAGCCTTTTATACAACTCAAACCTACAGCAACATACAGCCTTTTATACAACTATATAATGAAAAAACCAAATCACCATGAGGTTTGAAACAAGAACAGAGACAGACAGAGAAGCTTCATGGAGAAGCATCATGGTTATGTTTATGCATCTCTCAGGACTTGTCTTTCAAAGCCCATTCTGAGACTATTCTATTCTAGTCCATATACTTGTATTCAGACAGACATAACCTCTTGTTGAAGTGTTGCTGTGGATCTATCAGAAACAAACTCTCCTTAACCTTTAGTGTCAAATAAAAGCAGCAGTGTTGAGCACTTGGCCAGTTGTCTGTAATATGAGGTGTGTATGTGTCTGAACGATATCGCCATAACTCTTTGACGACAGCTCCCTGAAGGAAGGACAGACGCGCGCTCTAGCCTTGACATCTAGATTAAGACCTAGAGGTGTGAGGGATGTTACACAGACACATAGAGCTGTAACCCCCATTCCAAGGTCATCTACATCAGTATGTTACAGTATGTTACTGACGGTAGTGTCCTGCTAGTTATTACACTTTCCCCACTGCTCTAGTTACGTTGGTAACCAGTTTATAATAGCAATAAGGCACCTTGGAGATTTGTGGTATACGGCCAACGTACCACGGCTAACGGCTGTATCCAGAACAGCCCTTAGACGTGGTATAATGGCCATATACCACACCCCCTCATACCCCCCTCATATTTCCTATTTCCTATATGTAATCTGGTGAGGTCATGCAGGATGAGGATGGTCCGCAAGTGCCGTCTCAGCTCGGCTTGGCTCGGCTTGGCTTGGCTCGGCTCGGCTTGGCTCAGTACTGTATATTTTTTTTTATTTTTATTTTACCTTTATTTAACCAGGCAAGTCAGTTAAGAACAAATTCTTATTTTCAATGACGGCCTGGGAACAGTGGGTTAACTGCCTGTTCAGGGGCAGAACGACAGATTTGTACCTTGTCAGCTCGGGGGTTTGAACTCGCAACCTTCCGGTTACTAGTCCAACGCTCTAACCACTAGGCTACCCTGCCGCCATAAAGGCTACAGGGGGGCTGTATGTGACTTACCTTGGCTCCAGGTAGTCCTTCTAGTCCTGGTAAACCCATGGATCCGGGATCTCCCTGGAACATAACACAGAGTAGTTAGTCTAGGACAGAGTGAGTGAGTGAGTGATTGAGTGAGTGAGAGAGTGATTGAGTGAGTGAGTGAGTGAGTGAGTGAGTGAGTGAGTGAGTGAGAGAGGGAGTGAGAGAGTGATTGATGAGTGAGTGAGTGATTGAGTGAGTGAGTGAGTGAGTGAGTGAGTGAGAGAGAGAGAGGGAGAAAGAGAGAGAGAGAGAGAGTGAGTGATTGAGTGAGTGAGTGAGTGAGTGAGAGAGAGAAAGAAAGAAAGATATAGAGAGAGTGAGAGAGAGAGAGAGAGAGAGGGAGAAAGATAAAGATAGAGAGAGAGAGAGAGAGATGGAGAGATGAGAGAGAGAGATGGAGTATGGTGTGAAGGATGGAGAACAAGGTATGTTGGTATAGGAGATCACCTTTCAAAACAGTAGACTGATTGTGATACGTTTTTACTTCAAGATAGAACTATCTATAAAAGACTGCAGATTTATCTCTCATTGCAGGCAGTCAGCAGCTTATTTGGGTCTTTCTCCTTTACTACAGTAGAAATTCACATCCCTTCTCCCCTTCTATTGGTCTGGTCTGTCTCCTTTACTACAGTATAAATACACATCCCTCCTCCCCCTTCTATTGGTCTGGTCTGTCTCCTTTACTACAGTTTAAATACACATCCCTCCTCCCCCTTCTATTGGTCTGTCTCCTTTACTACAGTATAAATACACATCCCTCCTACCCCTTCTATTGGTCTGATCTGCCTCCTTTACTACAGTAGAAATACACATCCCTCCTCCCCCTTCTATTGGTCTGGTCTGGCTCCTTTACTACAGTAGAAATACACATCCCTCCTCCCCCTTCTATTGGTCTGGTCTGCCTCCTTTACTACAGTAGAAATACACATCCCTCCTCCCCCTACTATTGGTCTGGTCTGGCTCCTTTACTACAGTAGAAATACACATCCCTCCTCCCCCTTCTATTGGTCTGGTCTGCCTCCTTTACTACAGTAGATATACACATCCCTCCTCCCCCTTCTATTGGTCTGGTCTGGCTCCTTTACTACAGTAGAAATACACATCCCTCCTCCCCCTTCTATTGGTCTGGTCTGGCTCCTTTACTACAGTATAAATACACATCCCTCCTCCCCCTTCTATTGGTCTGATCTGCCTCCTTTACTACAGTAGAAATACACATCCCTCCTCCCCCTTCTATTGGTCTGGTCTGGCTCTACTGTATGTGCCATGGAGAAATGGTATTACACACTACTGTAGGGCCAAGGCCTGCTCTGTCCTCTGCTCTGACATAGATGGATGGGGCAGGTAATTATCACACATGTAGATTGTCATGAATAACATAGTGTGGCTTAGAGTGGAACGGGACAGATCGGGATCGCCGCCGGGGATCAGCTGTGGTGAGACGGATTGGGGCAATTTGGTGTGTGTGTGTGTGTGTGTGTGAGTGATTCTGTGTGTGTCTGTGTGTGAGTGTTTCTGTGTGTGAGTGTTTCTGTGTGTGTCTGTGTGTGTCTGTGTACTTGTCTGTGTGTGTGTGTGTGATTGTCTGTGTGTGTGTGTACATGTTAGTGTCTGTGTGTGTGTGTGCGTGTCTGTGTGTGCGTGTGCATGACTGTGTGAGAGTGATTCTGTGTGTGTGTCTGTGTGTGTTTCTGTGTGTGTCTGTGTGTCTGTCTATGTGTGTGTGTGTGTGTATGTGTGTGTCTGTCTATGTGTTTGTGTGTGTGTGTGTGTGTGTATGTGTGTGTGTGTGTGTGTACGTGTCTGTGTGTGTGTGTGTACGTGTCTGTGTGTGTGTGTGTGTACGTGTCTGTGTGTGTGTGTGTGTGTACGTGTTAGTGTGTGTGTGTGTGTGTGTATGTGTGTGTGTGTGTCTGTGTGTGTGTCTGTGTGTGTACGTGTCTGTGTCTGTGTCTGTGTCTGTGTGTGTCTGTGTCTGTGTCTGTGTCTGTGTCTGTGTGTGTGTGTGTGTGTCTGTGTGTGTGTCTGTGTGTGTACGTGTCTGTGTCTGTGTCTGTGTGTGTGTGTGTGTGTGTGTGTGTGTGTGTGTGTGTCTGTGTGTGTGTCTGTGTGTGTGTCTGTGTGTGTGTCTGTGTGTGTGTCTGTGTGTGTGTGTGTGTGTGTGTGTGTGTGTGTGTGTGTGCATGAGACGGATTGGGGTAATTCCACCGACCGAGCCGCAGCACCAGGAACCGCAGCTCACACAATTTATTCAAATGTCAAATTAACATCCCCAGTGAGAAATCGCACCGCAGCAAAACAATAAAAAATGCAATTGGCCCCACGAGGACAGAGAAAGAGATGGAGAATTCAAGTTGATACCAGAAGAGAGGAGTTGTATTGTTTCCATTCCTTGGTGTGTGTGTGTGTGTGTGTGTGTGTGTGTGTGTGTGTGTGTGTGTGTGTGTGTGTGTGTCCGAAACAGTCTATGTGTGTGTGTTTATGTGTGTGTGTGTGTGTGTGAGAGAGAGAGAGAGACAGTGTGTGTGTGTGTGTTTGTGTGTGTGATTGAGAGAGAGAGAAAGAGAGAGACAGAGTGTGTGTGTGTGTACATATGTGTGTGTGTGTGAGAGAGAGAGAGAGAGAGAGAGAGAGAGAGAGAGAGGGGAGAGAAAGGGAGAGAGAGTGTGTGTGTCTCTCTCTCTCTCTCTTAATGTGTGTGTGTGGAGTTACAGTAGACATTACAGAGAGCAAAGAGGGTTCATTGTCTCCCACAGGCCAGACAATATAGAACAGTCATTTGATTGTGGCAAGAGGAGACGTGATCATTATTTTATTTTGTGTTCCCAGCTCCAGAGTGGAGGGACTTATGTTGAAGTGAACCATAGAGACTGTATTGGAGAACCGACCTGGGTTCAAATACTGTTTGAAATCTTTCAAATGCGTTTGCTTTAGCCAGCGTTTGCTTTAGCCTGTCGGCAGTGCAGGACGGGAGGGTTTGGCAGTTCTGCGACTCTTCTATTGGTTCCATTGTGCCAATCAAACTCAATCAAGCCCAGATAAAGTAGTTGAAATGATTTCCTGTGTTAGTTCTGTTGGACTGCATATGAAAACAGGTGAGAAACACTTTCAATAAAATATATTCCCTAGAATGAAAAGATTTCAACTCACCACTCTTCCCTCGTCTCCTTTGGGCCCCTATACAGAAGAAAGAGACAGTGGAAGGCAATCACTCCAATTACAAAGTCATATATAGAAGACCTTTTACATAAGACCCTTTAGAAATGTATTCACTCTTTTAAGACATTTTATTTTTATCCCCAATTTCGATCTTTGTCTCATCGCTGCAACTCCCCAACGTGCTCAGGAGGCAAAGGTCGAGTCATGCGTCCTCCGAAACATGACCTGCCAAACCGCACTTCTTAACGCCCGCTTAACCCGGAAGCCAGCTGCACCAATGTGTCGGAGGAAACACCGTTCAACTGACGACCGGAGTCAGCCTGCAGGCACCCGGCCCACCACAAGGAGTCGCTAGAGTGCGATGAGCCAAGTAAAGCACCCCCCCCCCCCGTAACCAGGACGACGCTGGGCCAATTGTGCGCCATCCTATGGGACTCCCTTTCACGGCTGGTTGTGACACAGCCTGGGATCGAACCCGGGTCTGTAGTGACGCCTCAAGCATTGTGATCCAGTGCCTTAGATCCCTGCTTCACTTGGGAGGCCCTTCTAAAACCCTTTCAGAGAGGTTTAACTGGGTTAACAGAGATATGGCTTTTTTTGTTGTTAAGACTTTTAGCATCAATTACCTTAACTTTTGTAAAGTGTCAGGTTTAATACAGGAAATGACTGTACTGTTCATATACACTGGCAGCTGTACAGTTATAGTCATAAAGTCAGACTTATTGTCAATAAAAGTTAACAGCGTGCAAAAAATGTAAACAATTAGAGACATTAAACAAACAGCACAATCTAACTGGAACTAAAATGGACATATTGTATAATTTACTGTAGCCTGTTGCTTTCATTCTTCTCCATTTTAACTCTTCATTTGAATTATTTCTTAATTCTTCTAGAATTAATTGAATGTTTCATTGGATCCCTGTTAGCTGATGCCATGGCGACAGCTAATCTTCCTAGGGTCCAACTCAGACCTAAAATGACATTATAAACTATTACAATTGACATTAAATACATTACATTTAACAAAAATGAATTTAACAAGTGTACATTACAAACAGTTAAAATACCTGACAGGTAATATATTTAACATTCAGTAAATGATCTCTGGGAGTGCAAAACCACTTCATGATATACCCAGCAGTACTGTACATGTTAGATGCAGACAGACAGACAGCACAGCACAGAGCAATGCTCCCCAGAGATTCTACTGTGGTCCCTGGGTAGGGAGTTCTCTTTGTGGACCCCTGCAGGTCCTATGAGCGGAGTGTCTGTGCGTTATGATGGAAGAGGTAAAGTCTCCTAGGGTTGTAGGTAGATTACAGACAGACTGATAAGGGCAGAGCTCAGTAAATCAGGTCACCACACCTCGCCACAGAGGCACAATGCAGAGAGAACAGAGTCAGGCCACTGCTCAGACAGTGTTCTCTCTCTCTCTCTCTCTCTCTCTCTCTCTCTCTCTCTCTCTCAGTCTCTGTCTCTCTCTCTCTGTCAGTCTCTCTCTCTGTGTCAGTCTCTCTCTCTGTGTCAGTCTCTCTCTCTGTGTCAGTCTCTCTCTCTGTGTCAGTCTCTCTCTCTCTCTCTGTCAGTCTCTCTCTCTCTCTCTCTGTCAGTCTCTCTCTGTCAGGTCTCTCTCTCTCTCTGTCAGTCTCTCTCTGTCAGTCTCTCTCTGTCAGTCTCTCTCTGTCAGTCTCTCTCTGTCAGTCTCTGTCAGTCTCTCTCTCTCTGTCAGTCTCTCTCTCTCTGTCAGTCTCTCTCTATCAGTCTCTCTCTGTCAGTTTCTCTCCACCAGTGAGCTCTCACTGAACATGACTGAGTCTTACTAGAGGGCTGGAGACAGTGAAGGAGATGACAGCTACTCTTAGGATGATAAAGTATGGCCTGTGTGTTTCAGACCCTGACAGTACAGTACAGTACAGTAAAGCAAATTAGGATGATGAGACAGTAGGATGATGAGACAGAAGGATGATGAGACAGTAGGATGATGGATGATGAGACAGTCGGATGATGAGACAGTAGGATGATGAGACAGTAGGATGATGAGACAGTAGGATGATGAGACAGAAGGATTATGGATGATGAGACAGTAGGATGATGAGACAGTAGGATGATGGATGATGAGACAGTCGGATGATGAGACAGTAGGATGATGAGACAGTAGGATGATGGATGATGAGACAGTAGGATGATGAGACAGAAGGATGATGAGACAGTAGGATGATGGATGATGAGACAGTAGGATGATATAACAGAAGGGTGATGGATGATGAGACAGTAGGATGATGAGACAGTAGGATGATGGATGATGAGAAATTAGGATGATGAGACAGTAGGATGATGAGACAGAAGGAGGATGATACAGTAGGAGGATGGATGACGAGACAGTAGGATGATGAGACAGTAGGAGGATGGATGATGAGACAGTAGGATGATGAAACAGCAGGATGATGAGACAGTAGGAGGATGGATGATGAGACAGTAGGATGTTGAGACAGAAGGATGATGAGACAGTAGGAGGATGGATGATGAGACAGTAGGATGATGAGACAGTAGGATGATGAGACAGCAGGATGATGAGATAGTAGGAGGATGGTTGATGAGACAGCAGGATGATGAGAGAGTAGGATGATGAGACAGCAGGATGATGAGACAGTAGGATGATGAGAAAGCAGGATGATGAGACAAAAGGAGATGTAGAAGGATGATACAGTAGGATGATGATACAGTAGGATGATGAGACAGTAGGATGATAAGACAGAAGGAGGATGGATGATGAGACAATAGGATGATGAGACAGTAGGATGATGAGACAGTAGGATGATGAGACAGTAGGAGGATGGATGATGAGACAGTAGGATGATGAGACAGCAGGATGATGAGACAGTAGGAGGATGGATGATGAGACAGTAGGATGATGAGACAGCAGGATGATGAGACAGTAGGATGATGAGACAGCAGGACGATGAGACAGTAGGATGATGAGACAGCAGGATGATGAGACAGTAGGATGATGTGACAGTAGGATGATGAGACAGTATGAGGATGGATGATGAGACAATAGGATGATGAGACAGCAGGATGATGAGACAGTATGAGGATGGATGATGAGACAGTATGATGATGAGACAGCAGGATGATGAGACAGTAGGATGATGAGAAAGCAGGATGATGAGACAGTAGGAGGATGGATCATGAGACAGTAGGATGATGAGACAGCAGGAAGATGAGACAGTAGGAGGATGGATGATGAGACAGTAGAATGATGGATGATGAGACAGCAGGATGATGAGACAGTAGGATGATGAGACATTAGGATGATGAGACAGTAGGATGATGAGACAGTAGGATGATGAGACAGTAGGATGATGAGACAGTAGGATGATGGATGATGAGACAGCAGGATGATGAGACAGTAGGATGATGAGACAGAAGGATGATGAGACAGTAGGAGGATGGATGATGAGACAGTAGGATGATGAGACAGTAGGATGATGAGACAGCAGGATGATGAGATAGTAGGAGGATGGTTGATGAGACAGCAGGATGATGAGAGAGTAGGATGATGAGACAGCAGGATGATGAGACAGTAGGATGATGAGAAAGCAGGATGATGAGACAAAAGGAGATGTAGAAGGATGAAACAGTAGGATGATGATACAGTAGGATGATGAGACAGTAGGATGATAAGACAGAAGGAGGATGGATGATGAGACAATAGGATGATGAGACAGTAGGATGATGAGACAGCAGGATGATGGATGATGAGACAGTAGGATGATGAGACAGCAGGTTGATGAGACAGAAGGAGGATGGATGATGAGACAGTAGGAGGATGAGATAGTAGGAGGATGAGACAGAAGGAGGATGATACGGTTGGAGAAGGGGACAGATGGATGATGAGACAGCTGGATGATGAGACAGTAGGAGGATGAGACAGAAGGAGGATGATATGGTTGGAGAAGGGGACAGATGGATGATGAGACAGTAGGAGGATGAGATAGTAGGATGATGTGACAGAAGGAGGATGATACGGTTGGAGAAGGGGACAGATGGATGATGAGACAGCTGGATGATGAGACAGTAGGAGGATGAGACAGAAGGAGGATGAGACAGTAGGAGGATGATACAGAAGGGGGATGATACAGTAGGATGATGAGACAAAAGGAGGATGAGACAGTAGGAGGATGATACAGAAGGAGGATGATACAGTAGAATGATGAGACAGAAGGAGGATGAGACAATAGGATGATGAGACAGTAGGATGATGATACAGAAGAAGGATGGATGATGAGATAGAAGGAGGATAATACAGCAGGATGATGTGACAGCAGGAGGATGGATGATGAGACAGTAGATGATGAGATACTTACTGGTGCACCTGGTGCTCCAGGGGGTCCTGAGATGGCTCCTCCACTCTGTGGAGAAACTAGTATTATCATCATAACATTCAACACAATGATGACATGGTATCTGATTATATGGTATCTGATGACACGGTATCTGATTACTGGGTATCTGATTACAGGGTATCTGATGACATGGTATCTGATTACAGGGTATCTGATTACAGGGTATCTGATGACATGGTATCTGATTACAGGGTATCTGATGACATGGTATCTGATTACAGGGTATCTGATGACATGGTATCTGATTACAGGGTATCTGATGACATGGTATCTGATTACAGGGTATCTGATGACATGGTATCTGATTACAGGGTATCTGATGACATGGTATCTGATTACAGGGTATCTGATGACATGGTATCTGATTACAGGGTATCTGATGACATGGTATCTGATTACAGGGTATCTGATGACATGGTATCTGATTACAGGGTATCTGATTACAGGGTATCTGATGACATGGTATCTGATTACAGGGTATCTGATGACATGGTATCTGATGACATGGTATCTGATGACATGGTATCTGATTACAGGGTATCTGATTACAGGGTATCTGATGACATGGTATCTGATTACATGGTATCTGATGACATGGTATCTGATGACAGGGTATCTGATGACAGGGTATCTGATGACATGGCATCTGATGACAGGTATCTGATGACATGGTATCTGATGACATGGTATCTGATTACAGGGTATCTGATTACAGGGTATCTGATGACATGGTATCTGATTACATGGTATCTGATTACAGGGTATCTGATGACATGGTATCTGATTACAGGGTATCTGATTACAGGGTATCTGATGACATGGTATCTGATTACATGGTATCTGATGACATGGTATCTGATGACAGGTATCTGATGACATGGTATCTGATGACAGGTATCTGATGACATGGTATCTGATTACATGGTATCTGATTACAGGGTATCGAATGACAAGGTATTTGATTACATGGTATCTGATGACATGGTATCTGATTACATGGTATCTGATTACAGGGTATCTGATTACAGGGTATCTGATGACATGGTATCTGATGACATGGTATCTGATTACATGGTATCTGATGACAGGGTGTCTGATGATATGGTATCTACAGTAGCCTACGGTATATAGGGGAATGTGGTAACCTTTACTTTGAGGGTCACCCTACCGATGCTCAACAAACAATCAACAGACTATAAGTAACATGTCAACAACTGTTGACTAGCACTGTGATGCTAGTTGCATCGTCGGCAACACCTGACACCTGATGAGGATGAGTACAGAGTTCTTACCTGCAGTTTGTACAGACTGCTCATCCCATTGCCCTCCACATAGGGGACACCCTGCAAACACACACATCTCAGTCAGAGCCAGCTTTCTCCTCCGTTAACACACTTCTAGCCTTACACACTTCAAAAGGTCTCGTGTGTGTGTGTGTGTGTGTGTGTGTGTGTGTGTGTGTGTGTGTGTGTGTGTGTGTGTGTGTGTGTGCGTGTGCGTGTGTGTGTGTCTGCCTGAGTGTTTTCTGTGCCTCTAGTCTAACAGTCAGTCCTGTAGGCCTGGACCAGGCAGACAGTATTACTTTGTTCATAAGCCCTTAAATGCAACATGGGAGAGATAAATATCTGGGGCTGCCTGGTGATCACTACATGGAGAGATCAATATCTGGGGCTGCTTGGTGATCACTACATGGAGTGATCAATATCTGGGGCTGCCTGGTGATCACTACATGGAGTGATCAATATCTGGGGCTGCCTGGTGATCACTACATGGAGATATAAATATATGGGGCTGCCTGGTGATCACTACATGGAGAGATCAATATCTGGGGCTGCCTGGTGATCACTACATGGAGAGATCAATATATGGGGCTGCCTGGTGATCACTACACAGAGAGATCAATATCTGGGGCTGCCTGGTGATCACTACATGGAGAGATCAATATCTGAGGCTGCCTGGTGATCACTACATGGAGAGATCAATATCTGGGGCTGCCTGGTGATCACTACATGGAGATATCAATATCTGGGGCTGCCTGGTGATCACTACATGGAGAGATCAATATCTGGGGCTGCCTGGTGATCACTACATGGAGAGATCAATATATGGGGCTGCCTGGTGATCACTACACGGAGAGATCAATATATGGGGCTGCCTGGTGATCACTACACGGAGAGATCAATATATGGGGCTGCCTGGTGATCACTACACAGAGAGATCAATATCTGGGGCTGCCTGGTGATCACTACTTCGAGAGATCAATATCTGGGGCTGCCTGGTGATCAGTACATGGAGATATCAATATCTGGGGCTGCCTGGTGATCACTACATGGGGATATCAAAATCTGGGGCTGCCTGGTGATCACTACATGGAGAGATCAATATCTGAGGCTGCCTGGTGATCACTACATGGAGAGATCAATATCTGGGGCTGCCTGGTGATCACTACATGGAGATATCAATATATGGGGCTGCCTGGTGATCACTACATGGAGAGATCAATATCTGGGGCTGCCTGGTGATCACTACATTGAGAGATCAATATATGGGGCTGCCTGGTGATCACTACATGGAGAGATCAATATATGGGGCTGCCTGGTGATCACTACACAGAGAGATCAATATCTGGGGCTGCCTGGTGATCACTACATGGAGAGATCAATATCTGGGGCTGCCTGGTGATCACTACATGGAGATATCAATATCTGGGGCTGCCTGGTGATCACTACATGGAGAGATCAATATATGGGGCTGCCTGGTGATCACTACATGGAGAGATCAATATCTGAGGCTGCCTGGTGATCACTACACAGAGAGATCAATATATGGGGCTGCCTGGTGATCACTACATGGAGAGATCAATATCTGGGGCTGCCTGGTGATCACTACATGGAGAGATCAATATCTGGGGCTGCCTGGTGATCACTACATGGAGAGATCAATATCTGGGGCTGCCTGGTGATCACTACATGGAGATATCAATATCTGGGGCTGCCTGGTGATCACTACATGGAGATATCAATATCTGGGTCTGCCTGGTGATCACTACATGGAGAGATCAATATCTGGGTCTGCCTGGTGATCACTACATGGAGATATCAATATCTGGGTCTGCCTGGTGATCAGTACATGGAGAGATCAATATCTGGGGCTGCCTGGTGATCACTAAACAAAAGAGGAGAGCAGTAACACTTGTTTAACCCACCGGCCTCTGTAGATTCAAACACTAAGTGAGTACCAAATGGCACCCTATCCCCTATAGTGCCCCACTTAAGGGCTCATAGGGCTCAGGTAAAAAGTAGTGCACTATATAATGAATAAGGTGCCATTTGGGCTGTAGTCTAACTAGTGTATCTGGGGGAAATAGTATAGCAGCAGCAACTACAACATCCTGATGGCTTGAGGAGTAGCCTGGATATACCAGAGATAGTCTGTATAGTCCTGCCGACTAGCGTTTATGGGGCCAGGGCGCGGGGGGGGGGGGGGGGGTGTAGCCCCCGGTCTCCTCTCCACTACTCAGCGTATGTGCTGTCTGTCATCAGTGTGTAATCTGAGGCAAAGCTAAACGGCTGCAAGACAGCCCTAAACTAACCACAGCGTCAGAGTATCTACAGGAGAACAGGTTTTAAGTTTGAAGGAAATCTGTGGCCCTAAGCTTTTGCTAGATTTGTGCAATTTAAAGAATTTACAGTACTGAAGTTCATTCATTAACCCTGACCTCCAACACAGTAAGTGGGTTGTATTAAGTAGGCACAAAGAGGAAGAAACCCCTCCATAACGGAGTGAAACAGGAAGTACTCGCTTTGTACGTGTCCAATAAGAAACACTCCTTTTGGTTTTGCTCCAGTGTCCCCAGAACATGAACATGGTGACTCAATAACATTTCTACCTGCCCTCCAAAGCTGGGACCGAGAGACTGAATAACAGCTTCTATCCCAAGGCCATCAGACTGTTAAACAGCCATCACTAGCCGGCTTCCACCCGGTACCTCAACCCTGCAGAGGCTGCTGACATATATACATAGACATGGAATCACTGGCCACTTTAATAATGGAATCACTAGTCACTTTAATAATGGAACACTAGTCACTTTAATACTGGTTTTACTCATCTCATATCTATATACTGTATTATATTCTACTGTATTTTAGTCAATGCCACTCCAATATTGCTCAATCTAATATTAATGTATTTCTTAATTCCATTCTTTTACTTTTAGATTTGTGTATATTTTGTGAATCACTTTTAGATACTACTGCACTGTTAGATACTACTGCACCGTTAGATACTACTGCACTGTTAGACACTACTGCACAGTTAGATACTACTGCACCGTTAGATACTACTGCACTGTTAGACACTACTGCACTGTTAGATACTACTGCACTGTTAGACACTACTGCACTGTTAGATACTACTGCACTGTTAGACACTACTGCACAGTTAGATACTACTGCACCGTTAGATACTACTGCACTGTTAGACACTACTGCACTGTTAGATACTACTGCACTGTTAGATACTACTGCACTGTTAGACACTACTGCACTGTTAGATACTACTGCACTGTTAGACACCACTGCACTGTTAGATACTACTGCACCGTTAGATACTACTGCACTGTTAGACACTACTGCACTGTTAGATACTACTGCACTGTTAGATACTACTGCACTGTTAGATACTACTGCACTGTTAGTCACTACTGCACTGTTAGTCACTACTGCACTGTTGACACTACTGCACTGTTGACACTACTGCACTGTTAGATACTACTGCACTGTTAGATACTACTGTTAGACACTACTGCACTGTTAGTCACTACTGCACTGTTGACACTACTGCACTGTTAGATACTACTGCACTGTTAGATACTACTGCACTGTTGGAACTAGGAACACAAGCATTTCGCTACACCCACAATAACATCTGCTAAATATGTGTTGGTGACCAATAAAATTGTACTTGATTTGATTTCCAGGAAGGAAGAAAGAACAGGAAAAACATTATCTCAAATAGACGGAAGAAAACATGATGTCCTTCAAAGTAGTAAGTCAATCTCACTGTCCTTTTAAATGATGTGTTGTGTGACCAGCCATTCAAAAGGACACTAGTAATTGGCTATGGTACCTTGAACTGGTGTCATCATTCATAGGCATGAAAACTGTTGACACATCTCACCAATGACTCAACAACACACACACTCTCTGTACACGCACACACACAGAGATCTCAGTGATGCTCTGGATAACTTACTGGGGGGCCTGGTAGTCCTGGCCTTCCAGGGGATCCTTCACTTCCCTGTAGGGGACACGGACACACACACACACACGGACACACACACACACGGACACACACACACACACACACACACACACACACACACACACACACACACACACACACACACACACACACACACACACACACACACACACACACACACACACACACACACACACACACACACACACACACACACACACACACACACACACACACACACAGAACAAACCATGAGAGGGATAATGCTTTCCAGTCAGTCACTGGGGAACACGTTTCTCCAGTTAAGATCCCAATAATCTAAGAATACCTCTTTACCCTTATTTACCCACACATTAGAGACAGTGACAATCCTAATATTTGGGACATGGCATGGCTGATAATACAAGTCTATTGCAGAGGTACAGTATTTGAGAAGAGGGACATACTAGCTCTGTTGAATTTGAGATAGATTGGGGGTAAGGCCCTGCGATAAACTAGTGTCCTGTACAAGGGGTGTACTGGTACATCAACCTGCCTCACGCTACAGAAACAGGAGATCCTATGAGCTGTTCTGGCTGCACAAGCCTCTTGCAAGGCTACTGAATTGGCATACAGCACGCCACCCCAATCCACTGACAAGACTAGGCCCATGGCATTCTTTCAACAACAAAACTGAAGAGAAACCCATAAGGAATTATGTGCTTTTTAAGAAAATAACATGATTCCTGAGTATTACAATAACCCATTATTGATGCTCTTCGAGATAGCACTAAATAAGACGTAGGGCATTGTTTTCATCTTAGACTATCAGAACATCTCTTGGCATGTCAGGCCACATGCTTGAATAAAACATGACCCTGTATGTACTAACTGCCTATATTTAGAACATAAAGCAGACATGTACAGTACAGTGCCTAGTGAAAGTCTGTACAGCAATGGCATTTCACCCCCCTTAAAATTAAATGTAAAAATGGATTGAATTAGATATTTTTTTCTACAGGTCTACACAACCTACTCCACATCTTCAAAGTGAAAGAAATGTATATAAAATGTTCTAATTAATAAAGAAAACAAAAAAAAACAAAGATGTCTTGATTGTGTGTCTTCACACCTCAAAGTTAATACTTGGCGGAAGCACCTTTTGACAGCCATTACAGCTGTGAATCATTTTGAATAAGATTCTACCACCTTTGCACAACTCTTAGGGCAATATAATTCCCATTGCTTGATCCTGACAAACTCCCCAGTCCCTGGAGATGACAAGCATACCCATAACATGATGCTGCCAACCACAAAAGTTGAAAATACAGAGGGTTGACTTTGTGTTATGTTGTATTGGATTTGACCCAAACCTGTAGTTTTTATTTTAGGCTAAAAACATAATGGCTTTGCTGTGTTGTCTTGCAGTATTACTTAATGGTATTGTTGCAAACAGAATCAATGATTTGGAGCGGATTTTTTTAACACAGGCTTCCTTCACTTTACCATACGGGTCAGTAATGTGGAGTGAATGCAATGGTTTTGATCCCTTTGTATTTTCCAGTATTGTAGTGGCCTCGGGAGGCTGTCAGGATATAAAGAAATATGAAAGGAATAAAGCCCAGGTAAAAAGTTAGAGGAAACTCTGCCTTCTGAATACCTAACCCTGGGATAGAGTTACATTTTTCTGTGGGACAATTGCACACACGCAAAATTATGCCAAGGACACAATAGAATGGCTTTCTAAGAGGTGTTTAGTGTTCCTGAGTGGTTTAGTCTCTGTCCTGACTTAAATCTGATTGAAAAAATAAAGACAATGTTTGAATACTGCTGTCCATCAATGATTCCCTACCAAATTTACTGAGCTTAAGCAATTTTAACAAAAGCAATGGATATACACTCAGTGGCCAGTTTATTAGGTACAACCCGTTAATGAAAATGGTTCACTCCTACAGACAGTGAGTCATGTGGCCGTGGCTTGCTATGTAAAGCAGGCAGACAAGCCTTGAGGCATTCATTTAGTGTTCAATTGAATGTCACAATGGGCAAAACCAGTGACCTAAGTGACTTTGAGCTTGGTATGATCGTCGGCGGCAGGCGAGCCGGTTCCAGTATCTCAGAAACGCCCAGCATCCTGGCCTTTTCACGCAGGACAGTCAGTGTCTAGGGTTTACTGAGAATGGTGCGACAAACAATAAACACCCGGTCAGCGGCAGTCCCGTGGGCGAAAACAGCTTGTTGATGAGAGAGGCTGAAGGAGAATGACAATAATCGTGCAAGCTAACAGGTGGGCCACAAACAGGTAAATATCGGTGCAGTACAACAGTGGATGGCAGAACGGCATCTCAGAATACACAACTTGTCTGTCTTTTTCACGGATGGGCTATTGCAGCAGTTGCTGTTGCATCATGCTGATGGCAGAGTTAGGATTTGACATAAGCAGCATGAGTCCATGGCCCCATTCTGCCTGGTATCAACGGTACAAGCTGGTGACGGTGGTGTAATTGTGTGGGGAATGTTTTCCTGGCACATGTTAGGTCCCTTGATACCAATTGAGCAATGTTTCCATACCCCAAAGAATTCATTCTGTTCTGGAGGCAAAGGGGGATCTGACCCAGTACCTAATAAACTGGCCACATGTTGTCATAAGAGTTGTGCAAGCTTGGTATAATCTTATTCAGAATGATTCCCAGCTGTAATGGCTGCTGAAGGTGCTTCCACCAAGTAAAAGTGAAAACATTCACAATCAAATCATCATCATCTTGTGTTTCTAAGTCATTTGGTAAATGATCTATCATTCTTTCACTTTGGAGTAGGCTGTGAAACTACATTTGGGACAAATATAATTGAATCCCTTTGTAGATGTAATTTTAAGGTAGCAAAGTGTGAAGACTGTGTAAGTGTGCGTAGACCTTCACTAGAGACTGTATATTCATACAGTGCGTGTACACACAGCGTCTCTTTCTTACCCGATCTCCCTTTGTTCCAGGCTGACCCATTGGCCCAGGTCTGCCCATGACACCCTGCAAACAGAGACAAGGTACATCAATTAACTGGGTCACAAACTAAATATAGAAACAAGGTACATCAATTAACTGGGTCACAAACTAAATTTAGAAAACATAGTACATCAATTAACTGGGTCACAAACTAAATATAGAAACAAGGTACATCAATTAACTGGGTCACAAACTAAATATAGAAACAAGGTGAGAGAAAATAGGGACCAAACAATGAGCATGGTGTTCTCAGTGATTGTTCTTGTATCAGCAACACAGTACTACACATGCATTACAACGAGGGATGAATAGATGTGAAAGGTGATTTAATGAAATTGGTGATTTGTTTTGCTTACAGGGGCTCCCGTACGGCCTGTTGTACCCAGAATGCCTGGAACTCCAGGAGAGCCCTGAGAAAGACAAGAAACACCAGAGAACAATCATTGTCACTTCCTGTGTAATAGGTAGTGTATGATAGCCTAACTGGTAGGTTTGCAAGAAGGACAAGAAGAGAGTTAACTTCGTTTGCATTTTCGGGGCTATTCCATTGATTCTGTTGTACATGGGGCAAGATGAGTCATGTGACCGTGGCTTGCTATATAAAGAAGGCATTGAGGCATTGAGGCATTCTGTTACTGATCGACTGAATGTTACAAGGGTAAAACTAGTGACCTAAGCGACTGTGAGCGTGGTATGATCGTTGGTGCCAGGTGCACCGGTTCCAGATTTGATTTGATGTAGTGTACTTTCAAGCACACTCAAGCATGTTAAAGTATATGATTCCTGTATTGGCCCCAGGACAGGTCTGAAACCCACCTCGTCTCCTTTGTCTCCACTAGGCCCAGGGAATCCTCTCTCTCCTTTCATCCCCTAGAACAGCAAACAACATCAGTGAATGAGTAAACAGTAACAACAACAGTGAATGAGTAAACAGTAACAACAACAGTACATAGTACAAAAATGGCCAAATCAAGTTGAATTCTGTATAAACCTTTTCTTAATGTGTCTGCTTGTGAAATGAGAAATGTCTACCACCATAATATACAGTATGTTCTCTCCAAACCTTCTAATAGTCTCAAACCAGCGGCATGACGGGTGGTCATACATTTCACTTTGACTTCTTGTTTCTAATAGAGCCAATTAGAAGCGACTGCTTGGGTAATTTTACTAATACAGGACACTGCTGTGTATCCATGGCAACCACGTCTGCAGCCAGCAGCTCTGACGATACGAATGTGCTGGACTGACATTGTAAATGTCTGAATCTTTGGTTCAACGGTTGGTGTCTGAATCTTCCTAAATCTCTCCGATGAAAAGAAATATGAACAACTACGAGAGCCTATGTCGTACATTATAGCATATTATGCATTGTTTATAAGGCATTATAAATGCCCTCACAATGCATTACGAAGAGGGTATTTATTCGTAGGAAGTATTATGAAAACAATTCAACTGGAAATGAATAGCAACAAGGGATAGAACCATGTTAAATAATGACCTGGAGAAGAAGTGTAGTCCCCAGCGATGTTATGCACCAGTCTAAATACTATTACACCTATCATCTTTTCTAATTCACTTTGTCATGCTGAGATTGGCAATGAATGGAGTGAGTGGAGTATTTGTAAGGTGGAAAGTAATTCTGTATACATTGACTGTGTCCCAAATTGACTGTGTCCTAATCCTTTACACAGGGCACTACTTTTCACCAGGGGTTATAGTGCACTATGTAGGGAATAGGCTGCCATTTAGAACACATCCATTATAATAGGGAATAGGCTGCCATTTAGAACAAATCCATTATAATAGGGAACAGGCTGCCATTTAGAACACATCCATTATAATAGGGAATAGGCTGCCATTTAGAACACATCCATTATAATAGGGAATAGGCTGCCATTTAGAACACATCCATTATAATAGGGAATAGGCTGCCATTTAGAACACATCCATTATAATAGGGAATAGGCTGCCATTTAGAACACATCCATTATAATAGTGAATAGTCTGCCATTTAGAACACATCCATTATTATAGGGAATAGGCTGCCATTTAGAACACATGCATTATAATCAGGATGACACGTTGTTTCCTACCTTTGGACCTTCTTTCCCTGGATTACCGAGAGGTCCTCGCACTCCTGGATCCCCCTGTTTAGGATGGACACACACGCAAATCAATGCACGCAAGAACACATGCACAGAGAAAGACACACACACAAAACCACACAATCTGTCCCCAAGGGTTCCACTCTCACACTTCTGGGCGGGCGGGCGGGCGGGCGGGCGGGCGGGCGGGCGACCCACCCACCCACCCACCCACCCACCCACCCACCCACCCACCCACCCACACACACACACACACACACACACACACACACACACACACACACACACACACACACACACACACAGAGTAAAGATAACGAGACACTCACCTTTTCTCCCACCATGCCTTGCACTCCTGTCGCTCCATGGGTTCCCTGCTCGCCCTTCTGCCCAGGCAGACCTGGCACTCTGGTCTGGCACACGGTGCAGGCATTCTGCCAACACACAGCGGGAGGGGGGAGAGGTACGGTCATACAGACCAGATATCTGTCATCTCACTGAGTCACAGCAGGGAAATACAGTGCTCCTTTTGTTTGTATTCCATCTCCCCTGGGTCGAAGAGCAGGGGAGCTGTCTTAACGTTCTCTCAATGTTTCCACAACATTGAAGTTAATGTGACTGAGAACCAGACATTGTCCTATTTCCCACCCACTCTCTAACTGACTGGGACATGTAGGGGATCATTAGAAATATCACAGTCTCCCATCCAGTTCAGGATTCACTGAGTAACATTTATTTACATTCAAAAAGTTAGGCTTAATCTGTGTCTGGGAAATCAGCCCTGTCTGGGAAATCAGCCCTGTCTGAGAAATCAGCCCTGTCTGGGAAATCAGCCCTGTCTGAGAAATCAGCCTTGTCTGGGAAATCAGCCCTGTCTGGGGAATCAGCCCTGTCTGGGAAATCAGCCCTGTCTGGGAAATCAGCCCTGTCTGGGAAATCAGCCCTGTCTAGGAAATCAGCCTTGTCTGGGAAATCAGCCCTGTCTGGGAAATCAGCCTTGTCTGGGAAATCAGCCCTGTCTGGGAAATCAGCCCTGTCTGGGAAATCAGCCTTGTCTGGGAAATCAGCCCTGTCTGGGAAATCAGCCTTGTCTGGTAAATCAGCCCTGTCTGGGAAATCAGCCCTGTCTGGGAAATCAGCCCTGTCTGGGAAATCAGCCCTGTCTGGAGTGTACTTCCTCTACAGCAGCAGACATTCTGTACTCTGACACTGTGGAGTTGTTGAAGTGTACTTCCTCTACAGCAGCAGACATTCTGTACTCTGACACTGTGGAGTTGTTGAAGTGTACTTCCTCTACAGCAGCAGACATTCTGTACTCTGCTGAAGATAATTATGTTAAACTGTATCAGTTACCCAGAGGCACTTACTTCATAGAACAATGCTATGATTATACACTGAGTGTACAAAACATTAAGGACATCCTCCTAATATTGAGTTGCACCTCCCCCTTTGCAATCAGAACAACCTAAATACGTTGGGGCATGGACTCTACAAGGTGTCGAAAGCATTCCACAGTTTTGTCAAATTGGGTGGATGTCCTTTGGCTGGTGGACCATTCTTGATACACACGGGAAACTGTTGAGAATGAAAAGCCCAGCAGCATTGCAGTTCTTGACACAAACCGGTGCACCTGGCACCTACTACCATACCCCGTTCAAAGGCACTTAAATCTTTTGTCTTGCCCATTTACCCTCTGACTGACACACATACACAATCCATGTCTCAATTGTCTTAAGGCTTAAAAATCCTTCTTTAACCTGTCTCCTCCCCTTCATCTACACTGATTGAAGTGGATTTAACAAGGGATCATAGCTTTCACCTGGATTCACCTGGTCAGTCTATGACATGGAAAGAGCAGGTGTTCTTAATGTTTTGTCTACTCAGTGTACATTCAGTAGAAGAACACCACAGGAGGTTGGTGGCACCTGAATTAGGGAGGACGGGCTCGTGGTAATGACTGGAGTGGAATAGGTGGAATGGTTTCCATGTGTTTGATGCCGTTCCAGCCATTACTATGAGCTGCCCTCCCCTCAGCAGCCTCAAATGAAGAACACATGAATACGTTCCACTTCCAACCATTTATCTGTAGACGGATATCAGTTCTGTTTATACAGCATGAAGACTGTATGACCCTTAGTGTCACTGGCATTTAGACTCATCAGAGAAGAGCAGTGGGGAGATATTTCATCTAACTTTATGGAAGTACAAATCTTTTTTTCTGAGAGAGACTTGAGCGAAGTGTCTTGAAATAAAAAGGTCCAATTCAGTTAAGTGCTCCTTTCAGTGTGAAATATCAAATACCATCGGCTGTAAAGTGACCAAACTCTGTCAATTAAAGTGAAGAAACGGAGAAAAGCTATTCTTGGGGAGGATTGTCATTCAGCTCATCAAGTTGAATGACGCAGTCAAGCCAGCAGCACATTGTCAAAAAAGCCCTTTAAACAGGCAGGTTAGCATTTCTTTGTCATGAATCTTGTTCTGGAGGCAGTTCTGCAGAGTGGTCACTAGCTAGCACAGCCACAAAGTCGTAAAATCTAACTTTAGTCTTAACCACACTAATAAACCTAAACTAAGACCAAAAAGCAACATAGCCAATTTTGACTTTGCAGCTGGCCAATCTAGAAATTGCTCAGTTCTGCCTCCAGGACAAGATTCATGACAATAAATGTCAATCTGCTATGAACAGCTAAAAGCTTGGAAACTTTATTCATTTAACTGGGCTTCCTATCTTTGGTCTGGTAGAATAAAATCCCCCCCCCCCCCCCCCCCCTCTCTCTCTCTCTCTCTCTCTCTCTCTCTCTCTCTCTCTCTCTCTCTCTCTCTCTCTCTCTCTCTCTCTCTCTCTCTCTCTCATAATCCTGTTTTAACACAATCCTCTCTCAACAGACACAATCCTGTTTTAAATACACATAATTTCTTCTCTGACTGAGAAGAGAGGGATGAATGCATGGATGTGCATTCATCTTGGCTGGCTGAGAGGGACTAGCATCACAACCGAACAGTAATCACACAAACACAGAGAAGAGAGAGAAGACAGACGGAGAGAGAGAAGAGACAGACAGAGAGAGAGAAGAGACAGACGGAGAGAGAGAAGAGACAGATGGAGAGAGAGAAGAGACAGACGGAGAGAGAGAAGAGAGACAGAGAGAGAAGAGAGAAGAGACAGATGGACAGAGAGAAGAGACAGACAGAGAGAAGAGAGATGTAGAGAGAAGAGACAGATGGACAGAGAGAAGAGACAGAGAGAAGAGACAGATGCAAAGAGAGAAGAGACAGATGGAGAGAGAGAAGAGACAGACAGAGAGAGAGAAGAGTGTACATTGTACAGAATCATCAACAAGGCGTGGGAGTGTTGGAGAGATAGATGGACAGAGAGAAGAGACAGACAGAGAGAGAGAAGAGACAGACAGAGAAAGAAGAGTGTACATTGTACAGATACATCAACAAGGCGTGGGAGTGTTGGAGAGATAGAAGGAAAAGGAGAAGTATTGTCCCTTAAATACATAGCAACAAGGTAGCTGTGAGAACAAACAACTGACAACAGAAAGCCCTATTCCCTATATAGTGCACTACTGTTGACAAGAGCCCTATTCCCTATATAGTGGAATACAGTTGACAAGATCCATATTCCCTATATTATAAACTACTGTTGACCAGAGCCCTATTCCCTATATAGTGGACTGCTGTTGACAAGAGCCCAGCCATAGCTCTCTGGTCAAAAGTAGTTCACAGTGTAGGGAATAGGGTACCATTTTGGACACATTCCCTGTGTACTCCAGGAGGGATGTATTCAACAACAGCCTTCTTCTTAGGACATTTCAAGGATTTCTGTTGAATATAATAATGCATTTCCATAGTGGATTTCCAATTCCTTGAATTTCTAGCTGCAGTTCGCCACCACCACCTGATGGAGGCGCTCCTGAGCTTCTGTTACTAATTCCGTAACATCACCCTGATAGGTTTAGTACTGGTGAAAATATCACATCAAAATATCAACATTAAAAGTTTGTTGTTGTATTACAACTGTGAGGTCTTAAAGTATGAAATACACCACTGTGGGCAACTGTGCAATCATAGTAACTGATGCAATTAAAGCAGGCTAAATTATAACCTGTTTCTACACCCTCAGTCAATGTGGATCTACATGTGGGCACTTCAAGGTAATAGCAAAAATATCTTCCATGAATCTTGTCAATTAAAAAAAGAATGTTTAATTTATGTACCACACTGAATAATGTTGGAATGACAATTGGTGGGAATAATCATACGACACAACGGTAATACATGAAACAGTCCAGTACCTTGAGTAAAGAGCTCATATCTCCGACAATTGGCAAGGCAGTCTGTTGGAAAGACAAATTGTCATCATACATTTTGTATAATGACTATAGATGTAAAGAAATGTCAATTCATATTTTTGTGATCTTTTTCAGTCAGATCATAGTTGAATGAACCTGTCATAATTATCTTAGCATCACTCGAAGCTTGAACTCTTATGAATGATGCTGAAACACTCAAAGTTACCATGATTGCTTTATGGTGGTATGACTGATACTGAAACACTCAAAGTTACCATGATTGTTTTTATGGTGGTATGAATGATGCTGAAACACTAAGTTACCATGATTGTTTTATGGTGGTATGAATGATGCTGAAACACTCAAAGTTACCATGATTGTTTTATGGTGGTATGAATGATACTGAAACACTCAAAGTTACCATGATTGTTTTATGGTGGTATGAATGATACTGAAACACTCAAAGTTACCATTGATTGTGTTTATGGTGGTATGAATGATGCTGAAACACTCAAAGTTACAATGATTGTGTTTATGGTGGTATGAATGATACTGAAACACTCAAAGTTACCATTGATTGTGTTTATGGTGGTATGAATGATGCTGAAACACTCTAAGTTACAATGATTGTATTTATGGTGGTATGAATGCCTTATACATAACCCCTTCAAGTACAGTGTAACCAAACCTTCTCCTGTGATTTCAGTTTTCTGTAAAATAATTGTCTTTCTGTGGTTTTGAGGCATTTAACCTAAATATGGTACAGTGGGCTTAGCACCTCCAAGTGACACTGACACAGTATATCTCTAAGAGAGAGATGAGAAAGAGATGAGCGGTTAACTTACTGGTTGACCCGGGGGGCCAGGAGGACCTGGGGGACCTTCTCGACCAGGGGATCCCTTTAAATGAGAGAAATAATGATGTCACCATCGGAAACACAGCGTGGAAACACACAGCGCTCACACCCTTGGCCCACGCTTTGACATTCATCCTAATGGGGTGCTGTGTGTGTGTGTGTGTGTGTGTGTGTGTGTGTGTGTGTGTGTGTGTGTGTGTGTGTGTGCGTGCGTGCGTGCGAGTGTGTGTGCGTGCGTGCGTGCGTGCGTGCGTGTTTCTGATATGTCCAGAAATTGTTGCTATTTCCTCATGCAGACATAAAGGAAACAGATCTTTCATCAGAATATTCGTTTCTCTTTTTATCTGCAGACCAAGGAGGAGAAGAAGAGTGGAAGAGAGGAAGAGTGGAGGAGAGGAGGAGAAGGAGGAGAGGAGGAGAGGAGGAGAGGAAGAGTGGAGAAAAGGAAGCGTTGAGGAGAGGAGGAGAGGAAGAGTGGAGGAGAGGAAGAGTGGAGAGAGGAGTGGAGGAGAGGTATAGTGGAGGAGAGGAAGAGTGGAGGAGAGGAGGAGTGGAGGAGAGGAGAGGAGTGGAGGAGAGGAGAGGAGTGGAGGAGAGGAGAGTAGAGGAGAGGAGGAGAGAAGTAGTGGAGGAGAGGAAGAGTGGAGGAGAGGAAGAGTGGAGGAGAGGAGTAGAGGAAGAGTGGAGGAGAGGAAGAGTGGAGGAGAGGAGGAGAGGAGGAGAGGAGGAGTGGAGGAGAGGAGTGGACGAGAGGAGGAGTGGAGGAGAGGAGGAGTGGAGGAGAGGAGGAGAGGAGGAGAGGAGGAGTGGATGAGAGGAGGAGTGGAGGAGAGGAAGAGTGGAGGAGAGGAAGAGTGGAGGAGAGGAGTAGAGGAAGAGTGGAGGAGAGGAAGAGTGGAGGAGAGGAGGAGAGGAGGAGAGGAGGAGTGGAGGAGAGGAGTGGACGAGAGGAGGAGTGGAGGAGAGGAGGAGTGGAGGAGAGGAGGAGAGGAGGAGAGGAGGAGTGGATGAGAGGAGGAGTGGAGGAGAGGAAGAGTGGAGGAGAGGAGTAGTGGAGGAGAGGTAGAGTGGAGGAGAGGAAAAGTGGAGGAGAGGAGTAGTGGAGGAGAGGAAGAGTGGAGGAGAGGAAGAGTGGAGGAGAGGAGTAGTGGAGGAGAGGAAGAGTGGAGGAGAGGAAGAGTGGAGGAGAGGAGTAGTGGAGGAGAGGAAGAGTGGAGAAAAGGAAGAGTGGAGGAGCGGATGAGAGGAGGAGTGGAGGAGAGGAGGAGAGGAGGAGTGGGAGAGAGGAGGAGTGGAGGAGAGGAGGAGTGGAGGAGGGGAAGAGTGGATGAGAGGAAGAGCGGACGTGTGGAGAGGAAAAGTGGAGGAGTGGAGAGGAAGAGTGGAGGAGAGGAGGAGAGGAGGAGTGGAGGAGTGGAGGAGAGGAGGAGAGGAGGAGAGGAGGAGTGGAGGAGAGGAAGAGTGGAGGAGAGGAGGAGAGGAGGAGTGGGAGAGAGGAGGAGTGGAGGAGAGGAGGAGTGGAGGAGGGGAAGAGTGGACGTGTGGAGAGGAAAAGTGGAGGAGTGGAGAGGAAGAGTGGAGGAGAGGAGGAGAGGAGGAGTGGAGGAGTGGAGGAGAGGAGGAGAGGAGGAGAGGAGGAGAGGAGGAGTGGAGGAGAGGAGGAGAGGAGGAGAGGAGGAGTGGAGGAGAGGAGGAGAGGAGGAGTGGAGGAGAGGAGGAGTGGAGGAGAGGAGTGGAGGAGAGGAGGAGAGGAGGAGTGGAAGAGAGGAGGAGTGGAGGAGAGGAAGAGTGGAGGAGAGGAAGAGCGGAGGAGAGGAAGAGCGGACGTGTGGAGAGGAAAAGTGGAGGAGTGGAGAGGAAGAGAGAAAGAGTGAGAGGAGAGGAGAAAAGATGTGAGGAAGTGGAATAGAATGCAGAAGGGAAAGACAACATTTTCCCTTCGAATGTCAGTTTCTCTTTATCTCCAGATGTAAAGTATCACTGTGTCTCCCTTCCTGCAGAGAGAGGAGGACAGGGGGAGTGGAGGAGATGAATGAGAAGAGAGGAAGGAAGGTCTTGATCCCACTCACCTCTCTCCCCGGGGTCCCAGCAGGGCCTGAGAATCCAGAGGGTCCACGAGGGCCCTAGAAGAGAAGACAACCCCCATAACACACTAATGAGATCAGGGCCCGTATCTAAAAAGCCTCTCAGATTAGGATTGCTGAACCTAGGAATAGAATATACAGTATATCCTCAACCCTCACAAAGATGACATGCAACTAAGACTATGATGAGCCTGACACCAGACCTGTTGAAACTAACACCAGTCCTGAAACTAACACCAGTCCTGATGAGACTAACACCAGTCCTGATGAGACTAACACCAGTCCTGAAACTAACACCAGTCCTGATGAGACTAACACCAGTCCTGAAACTAACACCAGTCCTGATGAGACTAACACCAGTCCTGTTGAGACTGACACCAGTCCTGATGAGACTAACACCAGTCCTGAAACTAACACCAGTCCTGATGAGACTAACACCAGTCCTGTTGAGACTGACACCAGTCCTGTAACTAACACCAGTCCTGATGAGACTAACACCAGTCCTGTTGAGACTAACACCAGTCCTGTTGAGACTGACACCAGTCCTGATGAGACTAACACCAGTCCTGTAGAGACTAACACCAGTCCTGATGAGACCAACACCAGTCCTGATGAGACCAACACTAGTCCTGTAGAGACTAACACCAGTCCTGATGAGACTAACACTAGTCCTGATGAGACTAACACCAGTCCTGAAACTAACACCAGTCCTGTTGAGACTAACACCAGTCCTGTTGAGACTAACACCAGTCCTGTTGAGACTAACACCAGTCCTGTTGAGACTAACACCAGTCCTGATGAGACTAACACCAGTCCTGATGAGACTAACACCAGTCCTGATGAGACTAACACCAGTCCTGTTGAGACTAACACCAGTCCTGAAACTAACACCAGTCCTGTTGAGACTAACACCAGTCCTGATGAGACTAACACCAGTCCTGAAACTAACACCAGTCCTGTTGAGACTAACACCAGTCCTGTTGAGACTAACACCAGTCCTGATGAGACTAACACCAGTCCTGTTGAGACTAACACCAGTCCTGATGAGACTAACACCAGTCCTGATGAGACTAACACCAGTCCTGAAACTAACACCAGTCCTGATGAGACTAACTCCAGTCCTGTTGAGACTAACACCAGTCCTGATGAGACTAACACCAGTCCTGATGAGACTAACACCAGTCCTGTAGAGACTAACACCAGTCCCGATGAGACTAACACCAGTCCTGATGAGACTAACACCAGTCCTGATGAGACTAACACCAGTCCTGATGAGACTAACACCAGTCCTGATAAGACTAACACCAGTCCTGTAGAGACTAACACCAGGCCCGATGAGACTAACACCAGTCCCGATGAGACTAACACCAGTCCTGATGAGACTAACACCAGTCCTGATGAAACTAACACCAGTCCTGTAGAGACTAACACCAGTCCCGATGAGACTAACACCAGTCCTAATGAGACTAACACCAGTCCTAATGAGACTAACACCAGTCCTAATGAGACTAGCACCAGTCCTGATGAGACTAACACCAGTCCTAATGAGACTAACACCAGTCCTGTAGAGACTAACACCAGTCCTGAAACTAACCCCAGCCCTAATGAGACTAACACCAGTCCTGTTGAGACTAACACCAGTCCTGATGAGACTAACACCAGTCCTGATGAGACTAACACCAGTCCTGATGAGACTAACACCAGTCCTAATGAGACTAACACCAGTCCTGTTGAGACTAACACCCGTCCTGTTGAGACTAACACCAGTCCTAAACCTATAAAATATATGGCATATTAATTTTAAATATAATTGGAATTAAATTGTTGTTTCAGATTTGATATCCTCAACCTTTATACTGAAGACTAAGGTTTCATCTAAGCATCCAGGAGCACACTACTGGAGGGTACTGTATGTACTGTACGCTATTCCATATTCTAATATCACAGGGATCAGATGGATGTGTGTGTGTGTGCGTGCGTGCGTGTGTGTGTATGTGTATGTGTGTGTGTGTGTGTGTGTCTAGACAGGAGATATTCTTCCACATACCTCAAATCCTCTCTCTCCTCTCTGTCCCATGGGGCCCTATAAGAACACATCACACAGCTTGTTTACAACAACACCACACCACACCTTCAGCCCTTCAGCACACACACACACACACACACACACACACACACACACACACACACACACACACACACACACACACACACACACACACACACACACACACACACACACACACACACACACACACACAGAGACAGACAAACCAACTTGTTATTAACACCAACAGCAGTTCAGTCCAAGATCCAGTAAAGGACTGTGTTTCAACATCCATCCTTTGCTATGTTCCATTGATCCCTTGGTTTCCAACAACTCTGAATTTCACTATTTAATAAACCAAAGGGCAAAACTCAAGCGGGCATTTTTGAAGTTGAAACCAGCAGCAGCCTCACAGAGGATAGATAGATGGTGAAGAAGTGTAATGCTGAAGGTCCACAATGTTTGTAAATCTAATCTGGGAATTAATGTTCATTGAATGTAGTCTTTATTGTATCATTCCTTTGACCCGGATAAAATCATATATAAGTCTATGCACAAGCCATTCTGAAGATGACTGAACTGAAGAGGTGTGTGTCCAACAGAAAGGTTTAGTGAAGACTACAGGTTAGAGAGATGGGCTTGCAACTGATGGGATTCTCTGGAGGATTGGTTTGAAAAGCAAAACATTTATTTGTGAAAATGTCAACGGACAATAAAGTATGCACAAGAGAAAAATGAGAAATGTTCCAGTGCCATGTACTCACAGGAGGTCCTTCAATGCCCAGACCAGGCTCTCCTTTCTCCCCTAGGTCTCCTGGTACACCAGGGACGCCACGCTCACCCTGACAGGGAGGAGAGGGGGGAACAGGGAACTCATTATGATGACTGTTAAAGGGAAGAGAGGGGGGAACAGGGAACTCATTTTGATGACTGTTAAAGGGAAGAGAGGTGGGAACAGGGAACTAATTATGATGACTGTTAAAGGGAGGAGAGGGGGGAACAGGGAACTCATTATGATGACTGTTAAAGGGAGGAGAGGGGGGAACAGGGAACTCATTATGATGACTGTTAAAGGGAAGAGAGGGGGGAACAGGGAACTCATTATGATGACTGTTAAAGGGAGGAGAGGGGGGAACAGGGAACTCATTATGATGTCTGTTAAAGGGAAGAGAGGGGGGAACAGGGAACTCATTATGATGACTGTTAAAGGGAGGAGAGGGGGGAACAGGGAACTCATTATGATGACTGTTAAAGGTAAGAGGGTGCCATTTGGGACCCAGCTCAATAAAAGGAGAGTTCCCTGGCTTTAACAGGACCTGTGTTTCAGATCCTTGACATCAGTGAATAATGTACGCCACCTGGCAGACTTACACTACAGTAACTGCAGAGATTTTTGTACATGTATGTGATCATTGTGGGAATTGAACCCTCATCCTTGGCGTTGCTAGTGCCACACTCTTACCAACTGAGCCACAAGTGGATGAACTGGGTTGATGTGAGGTATTAGAAGAGCTAGTCATCCTTCAGATGTTTTCTAATGTGGATCATCATAGCCAGAGGAAATATCCGTCATCTAGCTAGAGAATAATAAATCCAGATTGTGTTAACACTGGGGGGTCTGCCTGTCTGTTTTGTCCCTCTTCCCCCACCATGGGGGGCTGCCTGTCTGTTTTGTCCCTGTTCCCCCACCATGGGGGTCTGCCTGTCTGTTTTGTCCCTCTTCCCCCACCCTGGGTGGTCTGCCTGTCTGTTTTGTCCCTCTTCCCCCACCATGGGGGTCTGCCTGTCTGTTTTGTCCCTCTTCCCCCACCATGGGGGGCTGCCAGCCTGTTTTGTCCCTCTTCCCCCACCATGGGGGGCTGCCAGCCTGTTTTGTCCCTCTTCCCCCACCATGGGGGGCTGCCTGTCTGTTTTGTCCCTCTTCCCCCACCATGGGGGTCTGCCAGCCTGTTTTGTCCCTCTTCCCCCACCATGGGGGTCTGCCTGTCTGTTTTGCCCCTGTTCCCCCACCATGGGGGTCTGCCTGTCTGTTTTGTCCCTCTTCCCCCACCATGGGGGGCTGCCAGCCTGTTTTGTCCCTCTTCCCCCACCATGGGGGGCTGCCAGCCTGTTTTGTCCCTCTTCCCCCACCATGGGGGGCTGCCAGCCTGTTTTGTCCCTCTTCCCCCACCATGGGGGAACAGCCTGTTTTGTCCCTCTTCCCCCACCATGGGGGAACAGCTTGTTTTGTCCCTCTTCCCCCACCATGGGGGAACAGCTTGTTTTGTCCCTCTTCCCCCACCATGGGGGAACAGCTTGTTTTGTCCCTCTTCCCCCACCATGGGGGAACAGCTTGTTTTGGCCCTGTTCCTCCACCATAGGAGTTGTTTTTCTACCTTTGGCCCTCGTGATCCTCTGGGTCCAGATGTCATCCCCTCTCCCTGCCCAGGCAAAAAGAAGAAAACACTAAATGAGTTCCACATCCCAGACATCATACAGCATAACGTCAGCATTGATAATCAGATGGCGCCGACAGACATGGTCGCCTCGTTTCAGGTCCTTAGGAAACTGTGCAGTATTTTGGTTTTTTAATGTATTATTTCTTACATTGTTAGTTTTTTATTTTATTTTATAAGCATTTCGCTACGCTCGCATTGACATCTGCTAACCATGTGTACGTGACAAATAACATGTGATATGATGTAAAGATTGGAGGCTAAACATGTAAGATACAGATACAGACCGTGTGAAATATATCAAGACACTCTGACCAAGTAGCTGCAGTTAAAAAGCCTTTGTTAAGTCAAATCAAATGTAACTTGTCCCCTGCTTTGTAAACAACAGGTGTAGACCAACAGTAGAAAAAATACAGGTCCTTCCCCACAATACAGAGATAAAGACAATAGAGAAATAATAGAAAGTTAAACACATAATAATACAAGTAATAATAGATACAGAATGAGTCATGATAACGTGTCTATACTGTCTACAAGGAGTACTAGTACTGAGTCATGATAACGTGTCTATATAGAATGGGCACCAGTACTGAGTAATGATAACGTGTCTATATACAAGGGCTACCAGTACTGAGTGGATGTGCAGGGGTACGAGGTCATTGAGGTAGATATGTACATGTAGTTAGAGATAAATAGTAAAGTAGGACTAAATAATAAAGTATCCATGTAGGAAAGTTCAAACAAGCCAAACAATTAATCTACTGCAAATCACACATCAGCAATTCACTTTGAGAACGAGACAGTGTGTCTCCCAGCAGCACAGCTACAGCCTGTGTGAGACTTCAATGGGAATATACCTCCATCTACACAGGGCAAACAGCAGGAACACTTCATTTCACCGCGAGCCTTGTGTTCAATACTCTCCTACAACATCTTTTAACAGCGTCTACGTTGTGAAGTCAGACCCATAATGCTCTGCTGCTGCCACACACAGAAGTCCAGGGATGTCTCCCAAATAGCACCCTATTCCCTATATAGTGCCCCATGGGTCCTGGTCAAAAATGATGCACTATAAAGGGAATAGGGTGCCATTCTGGACGCAACCTTGATTGGGATCGGGGATAAGCATTATTTACAGTACACCCCCTTGATGGAAAATGGATTTCTGTGTTCAGCATGCATTAGTGCTCCAACTAAGTCCTGCATTGCACAATGTAAATCAGCCATCTGAAACGTTGCTTCATGCTAATGCAGCAGTTCTGAAATAAAGCTCCCCCACATTTTAAGAAGTGTTCAGAGGACAAATTAAAATAAAGTTGGACGAACCCAAATAACCTGTTACTCTGGTTTTACTTCCTCAAGGGTGTAGTGGTGTGTCATCTGAATTGGCACTAAATTCAATATGTAAATAAGTTGAAATGTGCCAATAAAGAACGGTTTAAATGTCCTCTCTCTCTCTCTCTCTCTCTCTCTCTCTCTCTCTCTCTCTCTCTCTCTCTCTCTCTCTCTCTCTCTCTCTCTCTCTCTCTTCTCTCTCTCTCTCTCTCTCTCTCTCTCTCTCTCTCTCTCTCTCTCTCTCTCTCTCATCCATCCATCCATCCATCCATCCATCCATCCATCCATCCATCCATCCATCCATCCATCCCCCCTCCCACTATCCCTCCATCACTGCCCTCCTCAACTACTCACAGGCCGTGTCCCAAATCTGGCTTGCCCACTACTTACTTAAACTGCAAACTGTGTAGTACAAATCATACAAAATACTATTTAGAATACACTGGTTAGTAACAATGAATGCAGTAACAACAAACATCAGCATACTAGGCTCCTCCTACTGAGACTGTGCCATCTAATGTTCCCTGCTGGGAATGTTGTGTTTACGGATGAATTAATA
Source organism: Oncorhynchus clarkii lewisi (assembly GCF_045791955.1). Lineage (NCBI taxonomy): Eukaryota > Metazoa > Chordata > Actinopteri > Salmoniformes > Salmonidae > Oncorhynchus > Oncorhynchus clarkii. Next base: position 50,909,153 of record NC_092169.1, read on the forward strand.
TTATGCTACACAAAGATACATAACATACATTTTTCTAAACTAATCCAATCTGTTAGTTGGACTTATTGCACCCATTACTGAGCTGTTGTTCCAGTTTATGGTTATTTATTCTTCTGTTTAACCCTTCCAGTCATTCTGAAACTGTAAGGGATCTCGTCCCCCTCTGAGGAGGAGAAGCGAGAAGGATCGGAGGACCAAAACGCAGTGTGGTAAGTGTCCATAATGTTTATTTTAAAACATAAACTGAACACTACGAAATACAAAACAATAAACGTGAAATGAACGAAACAGTCCCGTGTGGCGACAAACACTGACACGGAAGACAAACACCCACAACCCAAAACTGAAACCCAGGCTACCTAAGTATGATTCTCAATCAGAGACAACAATTGACAGCTGCCTCTGATTGAGAACCATACTAGGCCGAACTCAAAAACCAACATAGAAAAACAAACATAGACTGCCCACCCAACTCATGCCCTGACCATACTAAAACAAAGATAAAATAACAGAACTATGGTCAGAACGTGACAGAAACCATGTTGTTGTGAGTGAAGAACACTTCCAGTTGTTGGATTTCCCCACTCTGCCTGGATTCCAATAGGATTCAAACATCACTTTGCAAGCCAGCATGAGTCCAAAACACAGCAAAGGCTGGTCACCAGCAAACACAGTGAAGGCACCATGAAAACACAGTGAAGGCACCATGAAAACACAGTGAAGGCTGGTCACCAGCAAACACAGTGAAGGCACCATGAAAACACAGTGAAGGCACCATTAAAACACAGTGAAGGCACCATGAAAACACAGTGAAGGCACCATGAAAACACAGTGAAGGCACCGAGAAAACACAGTGAAGGCTGGTCACCAGCAAACACAGTGAAGGCATCATGAAAACACAGTGAAGGCATCATGAAAACACAGTGAAGGCATCATGAAAACACAGTGAAGGTACCATGAAAACACAGTGAAGGCTGGTCACCAGCAAAACACAGTGAAGGCAGGTTCCATCCCCCTTCTACATCCCTCCATCCTTCCCTCTCTGTATCCCTCTATCCTTCCCTCTCTACATCCCTCCATCCTTCGCTCTCTGTATCCCTCCATCCTTCCCTCTCTATATCCCTCCATCCTTCCCTCTCTACATCCCTCCATCCTTCGCTCTCTGTATCCCTCCATCCTTCCCTCTCTATATCCCTCCATCCTTCCCTCTCTACATCCCTCCACCCTTCCCTTCTCTGTATCCCTCCATCCTTCCCTCTCTACATCCCTCCATCCTTCCCTCTCTATAATCCTCCATCCTTCCCTCTCTGCATCCCTCCATCCTTCCCTCTCTGCATCCCTCCATCCTTCCCTCTCTGCATCCCTCCATCCTTCCATCTCTATATCCCTCCATCCTTCCCTCTCTGTATCCCTCCATCCTTCCCTCTCTACATCCCTCCATCCTTCCCTCTCTACATCCCTCCATCCTTCCCTCTCTACATCCCTCCATCCTTCCCTCTCTACATCCGTCCATCCTTCCCTCTCTGTATCCCTCCATCCTTCCCTCTCTACATCCCTCCACCCTTCCCTCTATATCCCTCCATCCTTCCCTCTCTACATCCCTCCATCCTTCCCTCTCTACATCCCTCCATCCTTCCCTCTATATCCCTCCATCCTTCTCTCTGTATCCCTCCATCCTTCCCTCTCTACATCCCTCCATCCTTCCCTCTCTGTATCCCTCCATCCTTCCCTCTGTATCCCTCCATCCTTCCTTCTCTACATCCCTCCATCCTTCCCTCTCTGTATCCCTCCATCCTTCCCTCTGTATCCCTCCATCCTTCCCTCTCTACATCCCTCCATCCTTCCCTCTCTGTATCCCTCCATCCTTCCCTCTGTATCCCTCCATCCTTCCTTCTATACATCCCTCCATCCTTCCCTCTCTGTATCCCTCCATCCTTCCCTCTGTATCCTTCCATCCTTCCTTCTATACATCCCTCCATCCTTCCCTCTCTGTATCCCTCCATCCTTCCCTCTGTATCCCTCCATCCTTCCTTCTCTACATCCCTCCATCCTTCCCTCTCTATATCCCTCCATCCTTCCCTCTGTATCCCTCCATCCTTCCCTCTGTATCCCTCCATCCTTCCTTCTCTATATCCCTCCATCCTTCCCTCTCTATATCCCTCCATCCTTCCCTCTGTATCCCTCCATCCTTCCTTCTCTACATCCCTCCATCCTTCCCTCTCTACATCCCTCCATCCTTCCCTCTGTATCCCTCCATCCTTCCTTCTCTACATCCCTCCATCCTTCCCTCTGTATCCCTCCATCCTTCCTTCTCTACATCCCTCCATCCTTCCCTCTCTATATCCCTCCATCCTTCCCTCTCTATATCCCTCCATCCTTCCCTCTCTGTATCCCTCCATCCTTCCCTCTCTGTATCCCTCCATCCTTCCCTCTCTACATCCCTCCATCCTTCCCTCTCTACATCCCTCCATCCTTCCCTCTCTGTATCCCTCCATCCTTCCCTCTCTACATCCCTCCATCCTTCCCTCTCTGTATCCCTCCATCCTTCCCTCTCTACATCCCTCCATCCTTCCTTCTCTACATCCCTCCATCCTTCCCTCTCTACATCCCTCCATCCTTCTCTCTCTACATCCCTCCATCCTTCCTTCTCTACATCCCTCCATCCTTCCCTCTCTATATCCCTCCATCCTTCCCTCTCTATATCCCTCCATCCTTCCGTCTCTGTATCCCTCCATCCTTCCCTCTCTATATCCCTCCATCCTTCCCTCTGTATCCCTCCATCCTTCCCTCTCTATATCCCTTCATCCTTCCCTCTGTATCCCTCCATCCTTCACTCTCTGTATCCCTCTATCCTTCCCTCTCTACATCCCTCCATCCTTCGCTCTCTGTATCCCTCCATCCTTCCCTCTCTATATCCCTCCATCCTTCCCTCTCTACATCCCTCCATCCTTCGCTCTCTGTATCCCTCCATCCTTCCCTCTCTATATCCCTCCATCCTTCCCTCTCTACATCCCTCCACCCTTCCCTTCTCTGTATCCCTCCATCCTTCCCTCTCTACATCCCTCCATCCTTCCCTCTCTATATCCCTCCATCCTTCCCTCTCTGCATCCCTCCATCCTTCCCTCTCTGCATCCCTCCATCCTTCCCTCTCTGCATCCCTCCATCTCTATATCCCTCCATCCTTCCCTCTCTGTATCCCTCCTTCCTTCCCTCTCTACATCCCTCCATCCTTCCCTCTCTACATCCCTCCATCCTTCCCTCTCTACATCCCTCCATCCTTCCCTCTCTACATCCCTCCATCCTTCCCTCTCTACATCCCTCCATCCTTCCCTCTGTATCCCTCCATCCTTCCTTCTCTACATCCCTCCATCCTTCCCTCTCTATATCCCTCCATCCTTCCCTCTCTACATCCCTCCATCCTTCCTTCTCTACATCCCTCCATCCTTCCCTCTCTACATCCCTCCATCCTTCCTTCTCTACATCCCTCCATCCTTCCCTCTCTATATCCCTCCATCCTTCCCTCTCTATATCCCTCCATACTTCCCTCTCTGTATCCCTCCATCCTTCCCTCTCTGTATCCCTCCATCCTTCCCTCTCTACATCCCTCCATCCTTCCCTCTCTACATCCCTCCATCCTTCCCTCTCTGTATCCCTCCATCCTTCCCTCTCTACATCCCTCCATCCTTCCCTCTCTGTATCCCTCCATCCTTCCCTCTCTACATCCCTCCATCCTTCCTTCTCTACATCCCTCCATCCTTCCCTCTCTACATCCCTCCATCCTTCTCTCTCTACATCCCTCCATCCTTCAGTCTCTACATCCCTCCATCCTTCCCTCTCTATATCCCTCCATCCTTCCCTCTCTATATCCCTCCATCCTTCCCTCTCTGTATCCCTCCATCCTTCCCTCTCTATATCCCTCCATCCTTCCCTCTGTATCCCTCCATCCTTCCCTCTCTACATCCCTCCATCCTTCCCTCTCTGTATCCCTCCATCCTTCCCTCTCTATATCCCTCCATCCTTCCCTCTGTATCCCTCCATCCTTCCCTCTCTACATCCCTCCATCCTTCCCTCTCTATATCCCTCCATGCTTCCCTCTGTAGCCCTCCATCCTTCCCTCTCTACATCCCTCCATCCTTCCCTCTCTGTATCCCTCTATCCTTCCCTCTCTACATCCCTCCATCCTTCGCTCTCTGTATCCCTCCATCCTTCCCTCTCTATATCCCTCCATCCTTCCCTCTCTACATCCCTCCATCCTTCGCTCTCTGTATCCCTCCATCCTTCCCTCTCTATATCCCTCCATCCTTCCCTCTCTACATCCCTCCACCCTTCCCTTCTCTGTATCCCTCCATCCTTCCCTCTCTACATCCCTCCATCCTTCCCTCTCTATATCCCTCCATCCTTCCCTCTCTGCATCCCTCCATCCTTCCCTCTCTGCATCCCTCCATCCTTCCCTCTCTGCATCCCTCCATCCTTCCATCTCTATATCCCTCCATCCTTCCCTCTCTACATCCCTCCACCCTTCCCTTCTCTGTATCCCTCCATCCTTCCCTCTCTATATCCCTCCATCCTTCCCTCTCTGCATCCCTCCATCCTTCCCTCTCTGCATCCCTCCATCCTTCCCTCTCTGCATCCCTCCATCCTTCCATCTCTATATCCCTCCATCCTTCCCTCTCTGTATCCCTCCATCCTTCCCTCTCTACATCCCTCCATCCTTCCCTCTCTACATCCCTCCATCCTTCCCTCTCTACATCCCTCCATCCTTCCCTCTCTACATCCGTCCATCCTTCCCTCTCTGTATCCCTCCATCCTTCCCTCTCTACATCCCTCCACCCTTCCCTCTATATCCCTCCATCCTTCCCTCTCTACATCCCTCCATCCTTCCCTCTCTACATCCCTCCATCCTTCCCTCTATATCCCTCCATCCTTCTCTCTGTATCCCTCCATCCTTCCCTCTCTACATCCCTCCATCCTTCCCTCTCTGTATCCCTCCATCCTTCCCTCTGTATCCCTCCATCCTTCCTTCTCTACATCCCTCCATCCTTCCCTCTCTGTATCCCTCCATCCATCCCTCTGTATACCTCCATCCTTCCCTCTCTACATCCCTCCATCCTTCCCTCTCTGTATCCCTCCATCCTTCCCTCTGTATCCCTCCATCCTTCCTTCTATACATCCCTCCATCCTTCCCTCTCTGTATCGCTCCATCCTTCCCTCTGTATCCCTCCATCCTTCCTTCTATACATCCCTCCATCCTTCCCTCTCTGTATCCCTCCATCCTTCCCTCTGTATCCCTCCATCCTTCCTTCTCTACATCCCTCCATCCTTCCCTCTCTATATCCCTCCATCCTTCCCTCTGTATCCCTCCATCCTTCCTTCTCTACATCCCTCCATCCTTCCCTCTCTACATCCCTCCATCCTTCCCTCTGTATCCCTCCATCCTTCCTTCTCTACATCCCTCCATCCTTCCCTCTCTATATCCCTCCATCCTTCCCTCTCTACATCCCTCCATCCTTCCATCTCTACATCCCTCCATCCTTCCCTCTCTACATCCCTCCATCCTTCCCTCTGTATCCCTCCATCCTTCCTTCTCTACATCCCTCCATCCTTCCCTCTCTATATCCCTCCATCCTTCCCTCTCTATATCCCTCCATCCTTCCCTCTCTGTATCCCTCCATCCTTCCCTCTCTGTATCCCTCCATCCTTCCCTCTCTACATCCCTCCATCCTTCCCTCTCTACATCCCTCCATCCTTCCCTTTCTGTATCCCTCCATCCTTCCCTCTCTACATCCCTCCATCCTTCCCTCTCTGTATCCCTCCATCCTTCCCTCTCTACATCCCTCCATCCTTCCTTCTCTACATCCCTCCATCCTTCCCTCTCTACATCCCTCCACCCTTCTCTCTCTACATCCCTCCATCCTTCCTTCTCTACATCCCTCCATCCTTCCCTCTCTATATCCCTCCATCCTTCCCTCTCTATATCCCTCCATCCTTCCGTCTCTGTATCCCTCCATCCTTCCCTCTCTATATCCCTCCATCCTTCCCTCTGTATCCCTCCATCCTTCCCTCTCTATATCCCTCCATCCTTCCCTCTGTATCCCTCCATCCTTCCCTCTCTGTATCCCTCTATCCTTCCCTCTCTACATCCCTCCATCCTTCGCTCTCTGTATCCCTCCATCCTTCCCTCTCTATATCCCTCCATCCTTCCCTCTCGAGATCCCTCCATCCTTCGCTCTCTGTATCCCTCCATCCTTCCCTCTCTATATCCCTCCATCCTTCCCTCTCTACATCCCTCCACCCTTCCCTTCTCTGTATCCCTCCATCCTTCCCTCTCTACATCCCTCCATCCTTCCCTCTCTATATCCCTCCATCCTTCCCTCTCTGCATCCCTCCATCCTTCCCTCTCTGCATCCCTCCATCCTTCCCTCTCTGCATCCCTCCATCTCTATATCCCTCCATCCTTCCCTCTCTGTATCCCTCCATCCTTCCCTCTCTACATCCCTCCATCCTTCCCTCTCTACATCCCTCCATCCTTCCCTCTCTACATCCCTCCATCCTTCCCTCTCTACATCCCTCCATCCTTCCCTCTCTACATCCCTCCATCCTTCCCTCTGTATCCCTCCATCCTTCCCTCTCTACATCCCTCCATCCTTCCCTCTCTATATCCCTCCATCCTTCCCTCTCTACATCCCTCCATCCTTCCCTCTCTACATCCCTCCATCCTTCCCTCTGTATCCCTCCATCCTTCCTTCTCTACATCCCTCCATCCTTCCCTCTCTATATCCCTCCATCCTTCCCTCTCTATATCCCTCCATCCTTCCCTCTCTGTATCCCTCCATCCTTCCCTCTCTGTATCCCTCCATCCTTCCCTCTCTACATCCCTCCATCCTTCCCTCTCTTCATCCCTCCATCCTTCCCTCTCTGTATCCCTCCATCCTTCCCTCTCTGTATCCCTCCATCCTTCCCTCTCTACATCCCTCCATCCTTCCCTCTCTGTATCCCTCCATCCTTCCCTCTCTACATCCCTCCATCCTTCCTTCTCTACATCCCTCCATCCTTCCCTCTCTACATCCCTCCATCCTTCTCTCTCTACATCCCTCCATCTTTCAGTCTCTACATCCCTCCATCCTTCCCTCTCTATATCCCTCCATCCTTCCCTCTCTGTATCCCTCCATCCTTCCCTCTCTATATCCCTCCATCCTTCCCTCTGTATCCCTCCATCCTTCCCTCTCTACATCCCTCCATCCTTCCCTCTCTGTATCCCTCCATCCTTCCCTCTCGATATCCCTCCATCCTTCCCTCTGTATCCCTCCATCCTTCCCTCTCTACATCCCTCCATCCTTCACTCTCTATATCCCTCCATGCTTCCCTCTGTATCCCTCCATCCTTCCCTCTCTACATCCCTCCATCCTTCCCTCTCTGTATCCCTCTATCCTTCCCTCTCTACATCCCTCCATCCTTCGCTCTCTGTATCCCTCCATCCTTCCCTCTCTATATCCCTCCATCCTTCCCTCTCTACATCCCTCCATCCTTCGCTCTCTGTATCCCTCCATCCTTCCCTCTCTATATCCCTCCATCCTTCCCTCTCTACATCCCTCCACCCTTCCCTTCTCTGTATCCCTCCATCCTTCCCTCTCTACATCCCTCCATCCTTCCCTCTCTATATCCCTCCATCCTTCCCTCTCTGCATCCCTCCATCCTTCCCTCTCTGCATCCCTCCATCCTTCCCTCTCTGCATCCCTCCATCCTTCCATCTCTATATCCCTCCATCCTTTCCTCTCTGTATCCCTCCATCCTTCCCTCTCTACATCCCTCCATCCTTCCCTCTATACATCCCTCCATCCTTCCCTCTCTACATCCCTCCATCCTTCCCTCTCTACATCCCTCCATCCTTTCCTCTCTGTATCCCTCCATCCTTCCCTCTACATCCCTCCACCCTTCCCTCTATATCCCTCCATCCTTCCCTCTCTACATCCCTCCATCCTTCCCTCTCTACATCCCTCCATCCTTCCCTCTATATCCCTCCATCCTTCTCTCTACATCCCTCCATCCTTCCCTCTCTACATCCCTCCATCCTTCCCTCTCTGTATCCCTCCATCCTTCCCTCTGTATCCCTCCATCCTTCCTTCTCTACATCCCTCCATCCTTCCCTCTCTGTATCCCTCCATCCTTCCCTCTGTATCCCTCCATCCTTCCCTCTCTACATCCCTCCATCCTTCCCTCTCTATATCCCTCCATCCTTCCCTCTCTACATCCCTCGATCCTTCCTTCTCTACATCCCTCCATCCTTCCCTCTCTATATCCCTCCATCCTTCCCTCTCTACATCCCTCCATCCTTCCTTCTCTACATCCCTCCATCCTTCCCTCTCTACATCCCTCCATCCTTCCCTCTCTACATCCCTCCATCCTTCCCTCTGTATCCCTCCATCCTTCCTTCTCTACATCCCTCCATCCTTCCCTCTCTATATCCCTCCATCCTTCCCTCTCTATATCCCTCCATCCTTCCCTCTCTGTATCCCTCCATCCTTCCCACTCTGTATCCCTCCATCCTTCCCTCTCTACATCCCTCCATCCTTCCCTCTCTACATCCCTCCATCCTTCCTTCTCTGTATCCCTCCATCCTTCCCTCTCTACATCCCTCCATCCTTCCCTCTCTATATCCCTCCATCCTTCCCTCTCTATATCCCTCCATCCTTCCCTCTCTGTATCCCTCCATCCTTCCCTCTCTATATCCCTCCATCCTTCCCTCTGTATCCCTCCATCCTTCCCTCTCTACATCCCTCCATCCTTCCCTCTCTGTATCCCTCCATCCTTCCCTCTCTATATCCCTCCATCCTTCCCTCTGTATCCCTCCATCCTTCCCTCTCTACATCCCTCCATCCTTCCCTCTCTATATCCCTCCATGCTTCCCTCTGTATCCCTCCATCCTTCCCTCTCTGTATCCCTCCATCCTTCCCTCTCTACATCCCTCCATCCTTCCCTCTATACATCCCTCCATCCTCCCCTCTCTACATCCCTCCATCCTTCCCTCTCTACATCCCTCCATCCTTCCCTCTCTGTATCCCTCCATCCTTCCCTCTCTACATCCCTCCACCCTTCCCTCTCTACATCCCTCCATCCTTCCCTCTCTACATCCCTCCATCCTTCCCTCTCTGTATCCCTCCATCCTTCCCTCTCTACATCCCTCCACCCTTCCCTCTATATCCCTCCATCCTTCACCTCTCTACATCCCTCCATCCTTCCCTCTCTGTATCCCTCCATCCTTCCCTCTGTATCCCTCCATCCTTCCTTCTCTACATCCCTCCATCCTTCCCTCTCTGTATCCCTCCATCCTTCCCTCTGTATCCCTCCATCCTTCCTTCTATACATCCCTCCATCCTTCCCTCTCTGTATCCCTCCATCCTTCCCTCTGTATCCCTCCATCCTTCCTTCTCTATATCCCTCCATCCTTCCCTCTCTATATCCCTCCATCCTTCCCTCTGTATCCCTCCATCCTTCCTTCTCTACATCCCTCCATCCTTCCCTCTCTACATCCCTCCATCCTTCCCTCTGTATCCCTCCATCCTTCCTTCTCTACATCCCTCCATCCTTCCCTCTCTATATCCCTCCATCCTTCCCTCTCTATATCCCTCCATCCTTCCCTCTCTGTATCCCTCCATCCTTCCCTCTCTACATCCCTCCATCCTTCCCTCTCTACATCCCTCCATCCTTCCCTCTCTGTATCCCTCCATCCTTCCCTCTCCACATCCCTCCATCCTTCCCTCTCTGTATCCCTCCATCCTTCCCTCTCTACATCCCTACATCCTTCCTTCTCTACATCCCTCCATCCTTCCCTCTCTACATCCCTCCATCCTTCTCTCTCTACATCCCTCCATCCTTCCTTCTCTACATCCCTCCATCCTTCCCTCTCTATATCCCTCCATCCTTCCCTCTCTATATCCCTCCATCCTTCCCTCTCTGTATCCCTCCATCCTTCCCTCTCTATATCCCTCCATCCTTCCCTCTGTATCCCTCCATCCTTCCCTCTCTACATCCCTCCATCCTTCCCTCTCTGTATCCCTCCATCCTTCCCTCTCTATATCCCTCCATCCTTCCCTCTGTATCCCTCCATCCTTCCCTCTCTACATCCCTCCATCCTTCCCTCTCTATATCCCTCCATGCTTCCCTCTGTATCCCTCCATCCTTCCCTCTCTACATCCCTCCATCCTTCCCTCTCTACATCCCTCCATCCTTCCCTCTCTACATCCCTCCATCCTTCCTTCTCTACATCCCTCCATCCTTCCTTCTCTGTATCCCTCCACCCTTCCCTTCTCTGTATCCCTCCATCCTTCCCTCTCTACATCCCTCCATCCTTCCTTCTCTACATCCCTCCATCCTTCCCTCTCTACATCCCTCCATCCTTCCCTCTGTATCCCTCCATCCTTCCTTCTCTACATCCCTCCATCCCTCTCTATATCCCTCCATCCTTCCCTCTCTATATCCCTCCATCCTTCCCTCTCTGTATCCCTCCATCCTTCCCTCTCTATATCCCTCCATCCTTCCCTCTGTATCCCTCCATCCTTCCCTCTCTACATCCCTCCATCCTTCCCTCTCTGTATCCCTCCATCCTTCCCTCTCTATATCCCTCCATCCTTCCCTCTGTATCCCTCCATCCTTCCCTCTCTACATCCCTCCATCCTTCCCTCTCTACATCCCTCCATCCTTCCCTCTCTATATCCCTCCATCCTTCCCTCTCTACATCCCTCCATCCTTCCCTCTCTATATCCCTCCATCCTGCCCTCCTCCACACTTGTTTACCTACTCACTTTCTTAGAGACATTCCTCTCCCTGACACCATTAACATTCAAACATCTCTCTTATTACTCTGCTCTACCGAGCACATTAGCTCTTAATGTGTGTGTGTGTTTGTGTGCGCTCCGACCTAATGAGTAGTTCCACTGTCATGCTTAATGTTCAGTTTAGCACCTTCCATGTAGAAACAAACATTATTGCCCTAGCCTAACCTGAGAGCTGGCACCCTATTCCCTACATAGTGCACTACTTTTGACCAGGGCTTTGGAACAGCTTTAGGGAACAGGGTGCCATTCAGAACTCATACCTATACTGCTAGCTGATATCTGCCATCACTGCTTGGGCTTGCACCATGCAAAACGCAGAAAACCTGGGTTCAATTATTTTTTTTAACTCATATTGAAAATACTTACTTTGTGCTTGACTGAGCATGCTCTGCTTAATGGACCCAATAGAATAGTTCCAATATGATAACCCCACCCATGTGGCAATCGAGGTAGGCTGGAGCAAACTCTCTAAAAATGTGAATGATTTCAAATAGTATTTGAACCCAGGTCTGAAACACAGTCAAGTCAACCAACACATCTTGACTGTTAAGGTCTGCTACTAGCTCGTACTGCAGGTGCTGTGTCTGTACAGGTAACTAGCTGGTACTGCAGGTGCTGTGTCTGTACAGGTAACTAGCTGGTACTGCAGGTGCTGTGTCTGTACAGGTAACTAGCTGGTACTGCAGGTGCTGTATAATGGAACAAATAAAGGTAACAGTTGAGTAAATTAGTGGGTGCTTCCACACAGGTGTTGTTCAGGCGTTGTTAATTAGGCAATTAACATCCCATCATGGTTAGGGTCATGTATAAAAATGCCCAGTTGCCCATTATTTTGGCTACCATGGCTAGAAATTCAAAATTCAAAGGAGCAATTTTTAAAGTGTGTGTGTGTGTGTCAGTAACCAGACCTCAACCCAAATGAACACGTATAGGAGATTCTGGAGCGACACCTGAGACATTGTTTCCCACCAACTTCATCAAAACACCAAATGATGGAATTTCTGGTGGAAGAATGTTGCGGGATCCTCCAAAAGAATTTCCGACACGATGCCAAGGCACATTAAAGCTGTTCTGGCTCATGGTGGCCCAACACCCTATTAAGACTCTTTATGTTGGCGTTTCCTTCATTTTGGTAGTTCCCTGCATGTAATGAACACTTCTAAATGTAAAGCCGGATCCACAAAGTAGTCTGCTGACAGCTTTAAGCCTCAGAACGGAGGTGGAGAGGCCATTACCGTGGCTGGTGTCACTGAATGCTGGATTACTTACTAGCACTGCATCTGCATGATGTCAGGGCTGTGCTACGACAGGCACGCCTCTCAGTCAACATGTTTGCTGCTGTCGTCGCAGCTGTTTCTAGCTGATCTACTACTCTGTGTGTATGTGTGTCTGTGTGTGGGTGTGTGTGTGTGTGTGTGTGTGTGTGTGTGTGTGTGTGTGTGTGTGTGTGTGTGTGTGTGTGTGTGTGTGTGTGTGTGTGTGTGTGTGTGTGTGTGTGTGTGCTTGTGAGATCAGGTGTCCAGTGATGACTGATTACCATGCACTGAATTCCAAAGTGATATACCAATCTACTGTGTGTGTGTGTGTGTGTGTGTGTGTGTGTGTGTGTGTGTGTGTGTGTGTGTGTGTGTGTGTGTGTGTGTGTGTGTGTGTGTGTGTGTGTGGATAAGGCCAAAACAAGCCAATAAGGTCAGATCAGATAGTGATAACAGTGTCTGTCTGCTTCCCTATTCCATACTGTAGTGCACTACTTTGACTGGAGCCCTATGAGCTCTCAGCAAACTCACCAGATGTTCAGCTACTGGCTCTCCAGGCTCTCCCTTGGGTCCAGGCAGGCCCTGGGGTCCCATCACATCTCCAGAGTCCCCCTAGGGAGAGAGATAGACAGACAGTCATCTCTACAGTACAGTAGGTGGGGGGGGAGGATATCTGTCACCCTACTGGAATCATTTCACACAACAACAGGGGTTAATTAGGAAATTACACCCCAAAACAATATTATTGTATTTTTTTCATTAGTCCACAGCGTGTTTGTGTGCGTGGAGGAAACTATAAACTTATAAACTGTAGCATACAGCCTTGTAAGAGATGCCTAACCACTTGTGTCTGTCTGTAGCATGCAGCCTTGTAAAAGATGCCTAACCACTTGTGTCTGTCTGTAGCATGCAGCCCTGTCAGAGATGGGTGTGTGTGTATAGGCCACGATAGAGCTGAGCTCACCATGCACAGTCTACAAGACTATACACCAGTATGTATGACCACTTAATACAGACTATACCCCAGTATAACCACTTAATACAGACTATACCCCAGTATGACCACTTAATACAGGACTATACACCAGTATAACCTCTTAATACAGGCTATACCCCAGTATAACCACTTAATACAGACTATACCCCAGTATAACCACTTAATACAGGCTATACCCCAGTATAACCACTTAATACAGGCTATACCCCAGTATAACCCCTTAAAACAGGAAGGTAGTGGCTATCCAATCTGGTAGTCGTGCATCATCCTCTACGGTGATGGTGAAACATCTGTCTAATGTCTGCCTGCAGGTCTGTTCTTAAAGGTGTAAGACTTGATTTGAAGCTCTACCTTGTTTCCTTTCAGACCGTCTCTACCAGGTGATCCCTGGTCCCCCGACGATCCCTAGAAACGGAGGACAGAACAGAGACACATCTGTCAACCAGGTCTTCACACACACACACACACACACACACACACACACATAGATGTGAACAGGTACACAAACACGCACAACTACTGCCCCCTCAACACACACGCCCAACCTCCCATTACCATACAGACACATTTATCTCTCTCCTCCTCTCCGCATCAGCGGGCCCACCATGTTTCAACACCCTTTCCCTTTTCCAGGATGAAATGCCTCTCTTTCCCTCTCCTGCTTCTGAATAAAGACAGATACTCATTATAGGTACAGCAGGTGCAGCAACAGATTGGGGACCATGCCTGCCTCTGCTCCCTCATAACGTAAAACGTTCCGATCTGCCTCTACCCACTAATTCATTCTCAAATTGAATTACTGATCGTCTGTGTAACAATTCAAGACTTCCCCCCCCCCCCCCCGCTCTCTTCTTCTCTCACTTACTTTCTCTCTGTCTCACCTCAGAGGTTTATCTATGTGTTTCCTTATTGTCCTTTGGTAGGTGTTGTTGGGGGAACAGTGAGACATGAGAGAAGGAGGAAGATGAGATTGTTCTTTCAGGAGGGATGGGGTCAATTCCATTTCAACTCAGGAACCAATTCCATTTCAACTCAGGAACCAATTCCATTTCAACTCAGGAACTAAATATGTCTTCCATAATTGAACTAGAATTGACCACACCCCTGGTTCAAACGGTACTTAATATATGTATTTTAAGTAACATGTCTTTGACCACACCCCTGGTTCAAACGGTACTTAATATATGTATTTTAAGTAACATGTCTTTGACCACACCCCTGGTTCAAACGGTACTTAATATATGTATTTGAAGTAACATGTCTTTGACCACACCCCTGGTTCAAACGGTACTTAATTAATATATGTATTTTAAGTAACATGTCTTTGACCACACCCCTTGGTTCAAACGATACTTAATTAATATATGTATTTGAAGTAACATGTCTTTGACCACACCCCTGGTTCAAACGGTACTTAATATATGTATTTGAAGTAACATGTCTTTGACCACACCCCTGGTTCAAACTGTACTTAATATATGTATTTGAAGTAACATGTCTTTGACCACACCCCTGGTTCAAACGGTACTTAATTAATATATGTATTTGAAGTAACATGTCTTTTACTCACCGTCTCTCCTGCAATCCCTGGGAGTCCGATGAGTCCACGAGGACCTTCTTTACCCTGGAAAACAGTCAGAGAAGTGTTAGAGTCTAATATCCCTTCTTCTAGTAATCACAGCTTGGCCCATGGTGACCTGCCTGTCTGGCTAACTGCAGGCAGCCCCAGCAATCACTCTCTGATTCAGAGAGTTGTATTCCTGAGCTGCCACCCCAGTAAAGACATGTTGTTCTGGAGGCCTTTCTGGTCGCCAAAGGGGTTGGAAGTTGGATGCTAAGAAGAAGACATCTCGGAGGTGTTGGAACTGTGTAGACTGTAGCTAGCTACTAGACACCAGAGGGATATATTACAAAGTAGGTTTAATTAGTTAACCAGCTAACTTTGATAAATAACCAGAAATAACTGTTGATTTTCTGGTTCATTAAGAAAGCTAAACGTATATGTGTTTTTGGTTGTTCAGTCAATTAGACCAAGCCCATTTCAAGCTTACCTTTCTTAAAAAATAAGGTTATTTGGGGATATTTACTGGCTAACTCCTTGATCCTACTTTGTAGAATACCCTTCAGGACATCCAGCAGTTTTATTTTATTTTAAATTTATAGTCTGGGATTCGACAGTTGTGTCAAGCTCAAAAGGCATTTAGAAGTTATATCTGTCAAGAATCAAATGGGTAAATATCAAGAATTGAAAAGACCAATGAACCATTTCCCAAATACCAGACTGTAGGGGACAAACTGTAGGGGAAGAAAGAAGATTGCAGCAATCTTTTGGTGTTTGACCTGCTGTGAGAATTGCAGCAATCTGTCTGGTTTGGGAGCTTGACCATCCTCTTTAGGTATCAGAGGGCAGTAGAGGAAAACAGGAGCTATTCAAGTGTTCTATAGTAGCTACATTGAACGACCCACTTCCACTTACAGTCAACAGGTGGCCCAGCCTCAAACGTTTGATTAGTCGTACTGTTTGATAAGAATTTTATCAGGATTTGAATCCCCAAGGGCTAGTCTTCCAAGAGTCCATAGAGTTTAAGATAGTCATTTCTCTCTGTAGACCAATATAAATTGCTCAAACGTTTGACCTGAGGTAATTAAGCACTTGTCATGCCATATCGACCTAGTTCTAGTTCCTGGGGTGAGTTGCATCACCACTAGCTGCTCAGGGAACTTGAACTAGAACCTAAACCAACTACAGGTGCACTAAAGGTGATCTAGGGTATCTGAGTACTTGGTACACAATGTAATAAATTATGTTTCCTGTGTCAATCCGAACAGTCTCATACTATTGTACCAATAAGTACAATGGCAGAGGATCATACAGCTTGTGTTGTTGGGTATTGTTAGGTGATAGAGACTCTTTGTTCTCTGGTGATAGAGACTCTTTGTTCTCTGGTGATAGAGACTCTTTGTTCTCTGGTGATAGAGACTCTTTGTTCTCTGGTGATAGAGACTCTTTGTTCTCTGGTGATAGAGACTATTTGTTCTCTGGTGATAAAGACTCTTTGTTCTCTGGTGATAGAGACTCTTTGTTCTCTGGTGATAGAGACTCTTTGTTCTCTGGTGATAGAGACTCTTTGTTCTCTGGTGAATAAAGACTATTTGTTCTCTGGTGATAAAGACTATTTGTTCTCTGGTGATAGAGACTATTTGTTCTCTGGTGATAAAGACTCTTTGTTCTCTGGTGATAAAGACTCTTTGTTTTGTGGTGATAGAGACTCTTTGTTCTCTGGTGATAGAGACTCTTTGTTCTCTGGTGAATAAAGACTATTTGTTCTCTGGTGATAAAGACTCTTTGTTCTCTGGTGATAAAGACTCTTTGTTCTCTGGTGATAAAGACTCTTTGTTCTGTGGTGATAGAGACAATTTGTTCTCTAGTGATAGAGACTCTTTGTTCTCTGGTGATAGAGACTCTTTGTTCTCTGGTGATAGAGACTCTTTGTTCTCTGGTGATAGTTTGATTATCTCGGGTGTTTACCTCTGGGCCGGGCTCTCCCTTTGGACCTGGTAGTCCTAAGCTTCCCTTTAAATCAGTAATGAAAGGAGGGAGAGGGGAGAAGGGAAAGCAGAACAAGAGAGAGAGAGAGACCATTTAAGGTTAGATTTGTTTTTCTCCATAATTACTCCAGGACATGTATTAATAAGTGAGACCCTGAGAAAATCTATTTAGCGTCTGGCTTCAAGAAAGAAAACCTACCAAACCAACCTGACTTTATAGAACACCCAGTTTCTATTTAGAAACACACTGTAATACATATCACTTTTTATTCCTCAAATATAATTTATTTGTGTACTGGGATCCTATTCAATTCCAGGCTGCTCATATAGAGTATCATATCATTGTATTTAACAAACCCATTTTTTTTTTAAAACATTTATTTAACTAGGCAAGTCAGTTAAGAACAAATTCTTATTTCAATGACGACCTAGGAACAGTGGGTTAACTGCCTATTCAGGGGCAGAACAACAGATATGTAACTTGTCAGCTCGGGGACTTGAACTTGCAACCTTTCGGCTGCTAGTCCAACGCTCTAACCACTAGGCTACCGCCCCAATGTCAAAGGTCATATAGTACTCAGATCAGTGTAGATAACCAAACCCAATGTCAAAGGTTATACAGTACTCAGATCAGTGTAGATGACCAAACCTAATGTCAAAGGTCATATAGTACTCAGATCAGTGTAGATGAGGCCTTTAAAGTGTATGTAATGCTTGTCCTTCATCTGAAAACTTGGAACTGAACTGGTTACCTTGAAACCATGTGGTCCTTGGAGTCCTCTTTGTCCCTGAAGAAAAGGATCATATAAACCATTATCCTCATCCTGTAAATCCAATGTCTTTACACAAGAGACACACAATAGCACTGGTGTAAAGTACTTAAGAAAAAAACTTTAAAGTACTACTTAAGTACTTTGGGGTGGCATCTGTACTTTACTATTTATATTTTTGACAACTTTTACTTCACTATATTCCTAAACAAAATGATTTACTTTTTACTTGATATATTTTCCATGTCACCCAAAGTACAGGTTACATTTTGAATGCTTAGCAGGACAGGAAAATGGTCCAAATCAACACTTATCAAGAGAACATCCCTGGTCATCCCTACTGCCTCTGATAATTCAACACAAATGGTTTGTTAATTATGTTTTAATGTTGGAGTGTGAGCCTGGCTATTTGTAAATAAAAAAAAACATGAAAATGGTGCTGTCTGGTTTCCTTAATATTAGGAATTTGAAATGATTTATACTTGTACTTTTACTTTTGATACTTATGTATGTTTAAAACCAAATACTTCTACTTCTACTTCTATTTTTAGTCAAGTAGTATATTACTGGGTGACTTTTATTCTATTAAGGCATCTCTACTTTTACTCAAGAATGAAAATTGGGTCCTTGTTCCACCACTGCACAATAGTAATCAATAGTTGGCCCAACTCAGTCAGGTGACTCACTTTGGAAAAGCTATTACACTGTTTCTGAATGCCATTCATTCCAAACCATGTAGCTATTGTTGAAGACTTGTTTCTGAATGGCATTCATTCTAAACCATTCAGCTATTGTTGACGTCTATGACATTCATTCTAAACCCTGTAACTATTGTTGAAGTCTATGACATTCATTCTAAACCCTGTAACTATTGTTGAAGTCTATGACATTCATTCTAAACCCTGTAACTATTGTTGAAGTCTATGACATTCATTCTAAACCCTGTAACTATTGTTGAAGTCTATGACATTCATTCTAAACCATTCAGCTATTGTTGAAGTCTATGACATTCATTCTAAACCCTGTAACTATTGTTGAAGTCTATGACATTCATTCTAAACCCTGTAACTATTGTTGAAGTCTATGACATTCATTCTAAACCCTGTAACTATTGTTGAAGTCTATGACATTCATTCTAAACCATGTAACTATTGTTGAAGTCTATGACATTCATTCTAAACCCTGTAACTATTGTTGAAGTCTAATTTTGATGTGTGGCACGATAAAGATTGGCCTCCTTTGAACTTTGTATCCTTTTTTTTATATTTGATTATTAGATTCTTTGCCAACAGCTCTTTCATATATGTTTTGGATGTATCCTAAATGGCAGGCTATTCCCTACATAGTGCACACAAAACCATAGTGTCCACAAAGCTCATCATTAAGCTAAGAACCCAGGGACTAAACACCTCCCTCGGCAACTGGATCCTGGACTTCCTGACGGGCCGCCCCCAGGTGGTAACGGTAGGCAACAACACATCTGCCACGCTGGGCCCCTCAGGGGTGCGTGCTTAGTCCCTGCCATCCAGGCCAAAAAATTGTCAAAGACTCCAGTCACCGAAGTCTAGGACCAAAAGGCTCCTTAACAGTTTCTACCCCCAAGCAATAAGACTGCTGAGCTTTTAATCTAATGGACCCCCAGACTATTTACATTGCCCCCCCAGACTATTTACATTGCCCCCCCCAGACTATTTACATTGCCCCCCAGACTATTTACATTGCCCCCCCAGACTATTTACATTGCCCCCCCAGACTATTTACATTGCCCCCCCCAGACTATTTACATTGCCCCCCAGACTGTTTACATTGCCCCCCCAGACTGTTTACATTGCCCCCCCAGACTATTTACATTGCCCCCCCAGACTGTTTACATTGCCCCCCCAGACTGTTTACATTGCCCCCCCAGACTATTTACATTGCCCCCCCAGACTATTTACATTGCCCCCCCCCCAGACTATTTACATTGCCCCCACTGTATTTAGCCTCGTTATTGTTATGTCATTTTCTTGTTACTTTTGTTCCATTTTTTTTTCACTTTATTTTATTTGGTAAATATTTTCTTAACTCTTCTTGAACTGCACTGTTGGTTAAAGGCTTGATAGTAAACATTTCACGGTAAGGCCTGTTGTATTCGGCGCATGAGAAAAATAATATTTGATTTGATTTGACACAGAGTCAAAATATCTTGGTGCCGTGAACATCAATATATTAGACTCCCTCTGATCTGGACCCATACTCACGAAGCATCTCAGAGTAGGAGTGCTGATCTAGGATCAGTTTAGTTTGATTTGACACAGAGTCAAAGTGTATCTTGGTGCCGTGAACATCAATATATTAGACTCCCTCTGATCTGGACCCATACTCACGAAGCATCTCAGAGTAGGAGTGCTGATCTAGGATCAGTTTAGTTTGATTTGACACAGAGTCAAACTGTATCTTGGTGCCGTGAACATCAATATATTAGACTCCCTCTGATCTGGACCCATACTCACGAAGCATCTCAGAGTAGGAGTGCTGATCTAGGATCAGTTTAGTTTGATTTGACACAGAGTCAAAGTGTATCTTGGTGCCGTGAACATCAATATATTAGACTCCCTCTGATCTGGACCCATACTCACAAAGCATCTCAGAGTAGGAGTGCTGATCTAGGATCAGTTTAGCGGATGAATAATGAAATAGATCAAATGGACAAGGGGGGAGCGGTTTTCTTTTACACTTGTTCATTATAGACAAATCGTATGAACACTGTGAGCAGGTTGGTACATATCCTATCCTTACTGGATCACCCATTTCTCCTTTCTGGCCCTTCTCTCCTGATTCAGCCTCCTAAAATAAAATAGAAATAAGGTCATTATGAAATGTTGAACATTTGATGTAAAATACCTTTCATCAAGGTAACACAAAAGATTGAGTTAGCAGTCAGAGCACGACTGCCGTTATGTTATGACTGAACAGAACAGAAGGTAAAGGTAACTACGTAGGATGTTTCTACTTACAGAGCCAGACAGATGTCTCAGTCCATGAGCTGTCATTTCCTGGATGGAAAGGACAGACAAGATAGAAGAGAGAAAATGAGCTGTCTTCTTCATTGTCACTTATTCGGTAGGTAAGACGTACCACCTAACCTCCCTTATTGAATGCACTCGGCTCGGCACTCGGCACGGCACTCGGCTCGGCACTCGGCCTGGCACTCGGCCTGGCACTAGGCCTGGCACTCGGCTCGGCACTCGGCTCGGCACTCGGCCCGGCACTCGGCTCGGCACTCGGCCTGGCACTCGGCCTGGCACTCGGCTCGGCACTCGGCCTGGCACTCGGCCTGGCACTCGGCTCGGCACTCAGTCCGACACTCGGCCCAGCACTCGGCTCGGCACTCGGGGTTGTCAAAGTCAAACTAAAGAAGCCTTTTAAGAGAGAAAAGGAGGGGAGGGGTGTTTTCGGTGAAACTAAAGACGAGTGCCTGTCTGTCACTAGAACCTCTTCCACTAGACTAGCACCTCTGCCTGTACATCCCAAATGGCACCTATTCTCTATTAAAGTGGGGGTAAATAGTACCATAGGGCTCTGGTCAAAAGTAGTGCACTATGTAGGGAATAGGTTGCCATTTGGGATGTATATTGAGAGTCAGTCCCGGAATCGACCAATCATTGTTGTGGGGATACAAAGCCCCCCTGTGGAGCAGTCCTCCAGCGAGGGCATGGATCGTTAAAGGTCACGCTGTATCCCAAGTGGCTTCCTCTTCCCTTTATAGTGCCCATTGGGCTCTGGTCAAAAGTAGTGCACTATATAGGGAATAGGTTGCCATCTGGGACACATTCCCACAGTAACGGAAAGTCGAGCTTTCCAATGATTTTGTACCACAATTGTAGCCTAGAAACCTGCAATTATGTGTACATGTGTTTTTGGTAGCTTCAAGTTCAACATCTGACATGCTGACCACACCGCTCGCGTTGCCAAATAAATGTACACATACATGTTATTCAACCATCGCACCCACACTGCTCACGCGCGCCAACGAGCGTCTGCGTTGCCAGGCGCTAAAATAGAAGTTGCTTCTATTTGTGGCGCAGAACGCGCTGCAAGTCCTGCCTCTCCCATCTCCTCATTGGTTAATAGAAGCAGATACCCATGTGCCATCTCCTCATTGGTTATACCCACGTGGGTGATTGAAAGACGAACTGAGGTGGGTCGTCGTCATGGTAATAGTTTTAGATGCCAATCGCCATATAAAGTCCAAAGAAGAAAAAGCCTGGAAGGAGGTGAGGTGACTAGAAACGATTCGGTTGACTGTTTTAGGTGTGGATTAATTTTCGGAGTAGAGGACCTTGTGCATTTCAGGTAAAATAACAACTCAACGTTGTTATAAATGTTTAATGCTTTTTGACCTGTCCCCAAATTAATATAATTGTTTTGATATTTCAACCTGCGTGTTGTGATAGCGTTTGATGTGGGGGGACAAAATCAATTTGTGCAGGATGGCGGTTTGGGTACGGTGTTAGTCTGCCTCCAAAAGCTAGCAAAAAATATAGATAATTCTATTGAACAAGTATGTCAATTTATTCCAACCCTGTTCCTTGTCTTCCTGTTCTTCGGTGTCTGTCTGGTCGAGCCAGGTTATTTTAGTGGTAATACATTTTGTTTTGGCTTTCATTTCAACATCTCAGACTGCCATAAATATCTATTTACAAGTTTGTCAATTTGTTCTAATCTTTTAGCCTTCTGCTCTTGTTCATAGCTTAGCCTATTATTCTGTGTCTGTCTGGTCAAGGGCTACGTGTGGGTCATGGAGGGCCATGCAGTAAAACGATGTCCTGATCTTTCCTGTGATGTTGTATAACAAGTTCAGTGTGGAAATCAGCCTTTTAGTGCTTCAAGTTCCAAATATCAGTCTGCCTCCTAAAGCAATTTGTTCTAATCTTGTCTCTTATATCTGTAGCCTTCAGTCAGAGTCTGGTCAAGGGCCACATGTGGGCTGTCTGTGGGTCATGGGGGGTCACGCATGCCTATAACCCCGCCTGGTGGTTCCTCCTCTGCACTAATGAACAGGAAGGAGGGTAATGGTCTGAACCCTGGTTTCTGCAGAGTCATGGAATTAAACGCTTTACTACAGAAATGATCCCACTGTGTCTCAAATGGCACCCTATTCCCTATATATAGCACACTACTATTGACCAGTGCCCTATGGCACCCTATTCCCTATATAGTGCATTACCATTGACCAGAGCCCTATGGTACCCTATTCCCTATATAGTGCATTACCATTGACCAGAGCCCTATGGTACCCTATTCCCTATATAGTGCATTACCATTGACCAGAGCCCTATGGCACCCTATTCCCTATATAGTGCATTACCATTGACCAGAGCCCTATGGCACCCTATTCCCTATGTAGTGCATTACCATTGACCAGCGCCCTATGGCACCCTATTCCCTATATAGTGCACTACTATTGACCAGAGCCCTATGGCACCCTATTCCCTATATAGTGCATTACCATTGACCAGAGCCCTATGGCACCCTATTCCCTATGTAGTGCATTACCATTGACCAGAGCCCTATGGCACCCTATTCCCTATGTAGTGCATTACCATTGACCAGAGCCCTATGGTACCCTATTCCCTATATAGTGCACTACCATTGACCAGAGCCCTATGGCACCCTATTCCCTATATAGTGCACTACCATTGACCTGGTGCCATTAGGTGGTGCACTACCATTGACCTGGTGCCATTAGGGATTCACCCGTTATCTGTTACTAGGAAGTGGACAGATAAAGGCTCATTTAGTAGTATTTGTTTTATACAACCTCCACTTAACTAAGTCAGCTAAGACCAAACGCTGGGCCAACTGTGCACCGCCCTATGGGACTCTCAATCACGGCCGGTTGTGATACAGCCTGGAATCCAACCAGGGACTTTGGTGACCCCTCGCACACTGAGATGCAGTGCCTTAGACCGCTGTGCCACCCAGGAGCCCCCTATTTAAGTGAGATTTGAGCTAAATAATCAAACAGACCCATTTATGAATTGCTAAATGACTTTTCTGACTGTCTGAATTGTAAATGAACGTACTCCATAGCCACTAATGTAGACCAGAGAGGATTGGATAGATGGATGGAAGCAATGTGGTGACATCTCCCACCTAGCCAATAAGAAATGAAGCTATTAATTAAGCCATTACAATAAAGAGTATAGCTACTTGTCCAATCCTCTCAGATCTAGTGTGTCTATCAGGAGTGGTGGCTAGGGGGGGATTTGGCATTCGACAATTGGCATAGTTGATTTGGCATTTAGAAACCACATGAATAATTGATTGACTGAATGTATTTGATAATTATAAGTAGAAGGCTGCCCCAGCCGGAGACATCAGCACATAATAACATACTGGACTTTGGGTGTTCCAACCAAACCTCAGAAAACTGTAGACCTAAAATAGCAACATAATTTTAAATCATTTTGCTCCCTTATCGCTTCAATCTTAAAAATCAATTTCAAAATGTAATCCAGTCCAGTTAATTGAGTCCGATTAAGTGGTTCTGATAGAACTTCTTACACAACTAATTGCAAGGCAAGAAAAGGCTTTATAGCCATTAAGGGGGACTCATTACCTGCCACTGTTCAATTGTAAATGAAACGTTTAAGAACAAGTGGACCTGACTCCAGTTGAGATAAGGGATTCATATTAAATGGCACCCTATTGCCTATTTAGTGCACCTCTTTAGACCGGGGTCCATAGGGAACCATTTGGGACACATTCAGTGAAAGACATCAGTAGTCGTAGCATGCATGTTACAAAAGTAGTCACTACGTAGGGAATGGGGTGCCATTTGGGAGGCAGACAGAGTGATATAAAGTAGTAGTAAGAGAAGGAGTTCCTTAGTGCAGAGGGAATATTTGTTCAGCGTGCGGTGACGTGACGTTGGCTCGGTGCCACTTGGATCCGCGGATAAACAAGAAACCAGGAGTTTAATTATGAAGAAGGACCGATCTCAGAGGAGTCTGTCTGTTCTCACTACTATTACCTGTCTGGATGGTCTACCTGTCCATTGGGGTCACATACTAGCCTTTTTCTATGCCGTGTTGACATGCACCAGTAAAGGTATGGCCCATTACAATTACATAGTCAGGTCATGTACGTGTAGATTCAGGATTGGCTTTGAGAGATCAGAGGAGTCAGAGCATGGATTGCAGGTACTCTCAGATCTGAAAAACATGTAGCCCAAACATTGTGAATGTGGAGCAGGGATAATGTACTGGACCAACCTCGACTGTAGAGTCCAGGCTAGTCTTGTTTACGCCCCTCAGTTACTCCTCTCTCCAATAACTCCAAAATAAACTACAGTACAGAACTGTAAAACAGTCTCTTAGAAAATATGACTTTACGTCTCAGTTATAAACAGTCACAGGAAACATTAACGCCACAACAATGTACTCCTCACCGGTCCTGGTGGTCCTCTCAGGCCTTCTTCCCCCTGATAAGAGAAGACACAGAGAGCATAGAGAAACCACATGATGTCATACTGTACAGACATGGTTAAAAACCTCAGGATGATATTGATATATTCTTTAGGGAGAATCCAGAAGCCCTGCTTTACAGAGGATGTGAAATCTCCCCCACCACCGAAGCTGCTGTAACATCTGCTCCTACCTCCTCTCTCATTGATTCAGTCATAACCAACAGTAGCATTCATTCAAACACTATTTACATCTCCTTAATGACAACCGGTTTCAGTAGATTGGGTTAGTGGGGTTGGTACACTGATATACTGTAGTGGGTTAAACAAGGACGCCTCTGAGATGAAAGAACAGAAGGTGAGTCACATGGTGTGTGTGTGTGTGTGTGTGTGTGTGTGTGTGACAATTAACAATGATGAAATATCATTATAAGAGAGTTAATTTGCAGCCAGATTTAGACATAAATGAATGCAGGAAAGATAAATAGATCAGGGGTAATCAGACTGGAGCTCACACACACACACTCTCTCACACACACACACAAACACACACCTCTCTCTCACTCTCACACACACACACACACACACACACACACACACACACACACACACACACACACACACACACACACACACTCTCTCTCTCACTCTCTCACACACACACACACACACACACACACCATGTGATGTGACTCACCTTCTGTCCTTTCATCCCAGAGGCCCCGTCTCCACCTGGCTGACCCTGAGGGAGAAGACCAAAGGTCAAAGGTTATTGTTCATGGTTAATGACAGCCACTTTAAATGTCACAACAATAATGTGTTGGAAGGGTGTGTGCTGTGTGTGCGTTACATACCGGATCACCTTGATCTCCTTTGTCTCCTGGGATTCCAGAGTCACCCTTCACCCCCTGGACGAGAACAGAGAGAGAGAGAGAGATAGAGAAGAGAGAGAGATAGAGAGAGAGTGAGAGAGAGAGTGGGAGAGAGAGAGGAGAAAGAGAGAGATAGAAAGAGAGCGAGGGAGAGGGAGAGGGAGAGGGAGAGGGGATGAGAGAGATAGAGGAGAGAGAGAGGAGAGAGAGAGTGAGAGAAATAGAGGAGAGAGATAGAGGATGTATGTGAACATACAAGACAAGTACAACATGATTGACAGCAGAGAGAAGAGACGTGAGTGTTGTGTGTGTGACTGTGTATGTGTGTCTGCGTGTGAGTGTTTGTGTGTGTGTGACTGTGTATGTGTGTCTGCGTGTGAGTGTGAACATGACCCCTTTAAATGTCCTAAGGATCGTACAGCACATGCTTATAACCAGCAACACATCATGTTGTCTGTATCATTGTAGATGCTGCGTCTATGGGTCTACTGAGAGAATGGACTATAAAGCCCTGTTGCACTGCAGCAGTTTTCCACACTGAACCAACCAGGTCCTGATCGAATAATTCTCCTCTCCACCAATAGATGGCACTTGATGACAACAGATCAAGTCTTCAGCTGTCATCTTTTACACAGCAGTCTTTTCTCTCTCTGTGTGGAATAGGACTGTACAGTCTGCCAATACCACCCAGTGAGTGTGAGTGGACTCAGGCTTATTCACAAGGCACAGAAATGATGGGTGGGCGTCTGCTCTCTTCAGAGGTCCTTTATATCTGTAAAATAGGGACCTTGGAGCAGTGAGGACAGGACATCAGCAGAAGGGAAGTTAAAGTGCTCAACGCCACTGTGTCCGCCTCCCAGATGGGCAAAGAACCTTGGCGTGACCCTGGACAACACCCTGTCCTTCTCTGAAAACATCAACACAGTGACTCCTGCAGGTTCCTGCTCTACAACATCCATAGAGTATGACCTCACACAGGAAGTGGCGCAGGTCCTCATTCAGCCACTTGTCCTAATTCATCCACTTGTCCTAATTCAGGCACTTGTCCTAATTCATCCACTTGTCCTAATTCAGGCACTTGTCCTAATTCAGGCACTTGTCCTAATTCAGGCACTTGTCCTAATTCAGGCACTTGTCCTAATTCAGGCATCGCCCATCTAGACTACTGCTACTCTCTGTTGGCTGAGCTCCATCAAACCCCTGCAACCTGTCCTAATTCAGACATCACCCATCTAGACTACTGCTACTCTCTGTTGGCCGAGCTCCATCAAACCCCTGCAACCTGTCCTAATTCAGACATTGCCCATCTAGACTACTGCTACTCTCTGTTGGCTGAGCTCCATCAAACCTCTGCAACTTGTCCTAATTCAGGCATCACCCATCTAGACTACTGCTACTCTCTGTTGGCTGAGCTCCATCAAACCCCTGCAACCTGTCCTAATTCAGACATCACCCATCTAGACTACTGCTACTCTCTGTTGGCTGAGCTCCATCAACCCCCTGCAACTTGTCCTAAAACTTGAAGAATGGTTCATTATTGTTTTATTCTATATATTTGAATAGGAACATTGTTTAATTAGCTCATCTGCTACAACAAAATATATGGGCTTCTTCTCAAGACAGCCTGGGGTAGCTCAACCAAACCCACACCTTGTTGAGAGAGATAACAGCCTGCCACACAGAAACAGCCACACACATAGTGTGCATCCCAAATGGCACCCTGTTTCCTTTGGGCCCGGGTCAATAGAAGTGCACTATATAGGGGATAGGGTGCCATTTGGGATGCAGATATTTTCTGTCCCCAAACAGACGTAAAACGAGCAGCTACATTTGGACTGGGGCTGTGTGAAATGTAACTGTCTACGGATTTATAGACTCTCTTTTCACTTTCAACAACACTTCACCTGTTGTCTGTATTCCTCTTTCCTCCCCCAGCATAGAGTCTTCTGGACCAATCAGGGCAACTTTGAACCTTTTGATGGTTAGCCTCCCTGCGTGTGTGTGTGTGTGTGTGTGTGTGTGTGTGTGTGTGTGTGTGTCTTAGGGAACATGTTATAGATTATAAAAACCCTCTTCCTTAACAGCACATCCATTAAATAGACGAAGAGAATCCATACCAGAGCTTCCAGCAGGAACAAGACAAAGTAGTGTCTGTCTCTGTGTCTGTCTCTCTGTGTCTGTCTGTGTGTCTGTCTCTGTGTCTGTCTCTCCGTGTCTGTCTGTGTCTGTGTGTCTGTCTCTGTGTCTGTCTCTCTGTGTCTCTCTGTGTCTGTGTGTCTGTCTCTCTGTGTCTCTGTCTATGTGTGTCTTTGTGTCTGTCTCTCTGTGTCTGTGTGTCTGTCTCTCTGTGTCTCTCTGTGTCTGTGTGTCTGTCTCTCTGTGTTTCTTTGTGTCTGTGTGTCCGTCTCTCTGTGTCTCTGTGTGTCTGTGTGTCTGTCTCTGTGTGTCTCTCTCGCTCTGTCTGTCTCTCTCGCTCTGTGTCTGTCTCTCTCGCTCCGTGTCTGTCTCTCTCGCTCCGTGTCTGTCTCTCACGCTCTGTGTCTGTCTCTCTCGCTCTGTGTCTGTCTCTCCTCTCGCTCTGTCTCTCTCGCTCTGTCTCTGTCTTTCTCGCTCTGTCTCTGTCTCTCTCGCTCTGTCTCTCTCGCTCTGTCTCTGTCTCTCTCGCTCTGTCTCTTTCCCAAATGGTGCTTTTAACAACAGTCATTATGATGTTCCTATCTTTTAATGTGATCTAGTCACTGATTGGTTGGGAGGGTTATGAGCTATTCATAACAAAACAAGCAGACGATTGCCATACATGAACAGATGGACGGGCCTATTCATATATTACAGGGGAGAAGCCTCTGTGGATAAATTGATTGTGAACATTAATTGACTTGTGAATAGTTTATACTGTATGAATGTTATTAATGCAAAATAAAATAAACATATAACCTCACCATATAGTTTATCGATTCAGGCCTCTCTTGTAAAATAGATTTGATCTCAATGAGAATAAGGTGTTTAAATCAAGGTCACATGGCAATACGAAGGTGTTGTCTTACTGCCACAGCAGTCGTAACCATCCGTAAGGCCTTGTCCCAGGATACCTGTGTTTCACGTCTCTTCACATGGTGCTAAATGAACAGTAACGTGGAGCCCAGTGGTGCACAAGGCAGGGAGGGGACCTGCACAACTGGAGACTACTGTCTAGGTGTTGCTTTGAGGGGCTACATGTTGAGCTAATCATTAAACAGCAATATATCTCCCTCTCTCTCTCCCTCCTTCTCCCTCTCTCCCTCACTCCCTCTCTTTATCTCTCTCTATCTCTCTCCCTCCTTCTCCCTCTCTATCTCTCTCCCTCTCTCCCTCTCTTTATCTCTCTCTATCTCTCTCTCTCTCTCTCTCCTTCTCCCTCTCTATCTCTCTCCCTCTCTCCCTCTCTTTCTTCTCTCTCTACCTTTCTCTCTCTCCCTCCTTCTCCTCTTCTTCTTTCTCTCCACCTCCCTCCCTCTCTCTTTCTCTCTCTCCTCTCTTTTTTCTCTCCACCTCTCTCTCTCTCTCTCTCTCTCTCTCTCTCTCTCTCTCTCTCTCTCTCTCTCTCTCTCTCTCTCTCTCTCTCTCTCTCTCTCTCTCTCCCCCTCCCTCCCCCTCTCTCTCTCCTCCTCTTCTTCTTTCTCTCCACCTCCCTCTCTCTCTCCTTGTCTCTCTCCTCCTCTCTTTCTCTCCACCTCCCACCCTCTCTCTCTCTCTTTGTCTCTTACCCACTCTTCTTCTTTCTCCCCACCTCCCTCCCACCCTCTCTCTCTCTCTCTCTCTCTCTCTCTCTCCTTGTCTCTTTCCCCCTCTCTTTCTTTCTCTCCACATCCCACCCACCCTCTCTCTCAATTCAATTCAATTCTCTCTCTCTCTCTCTCTCTCTCTCTCTCTCTCTCTCTCTCTCTCTCTCTCTCTCTCTCTCTCTCTCTCTCTCTCTTCTTCTTCTTTCTCTCCACCTCCCTCTCTCTCATTGTCTCTCTCCTCCTCTCTTTCTTTCCCTCCACCTCCCACCCCCTCTCTCTCTCTACCTCCCTCTCTCTCTCCTTGTCTCTCTCCTCCTCTCTTTCTTTCCCTCCACCTCCCACCCCCTCTCTCTCTCTCTCTCTCTCTCCTTGTCTCTTACCCCCTCTTCTTCTTTCTCCCCACCTCCCTCCCTCCCACCCTCTCTCTCTCTCTCTCTCTCTCTCTCTCTCTCTCTCTCTCTCTCCTCTCTTCTTCTTTCTCTCCACCTCCCTCTCTCTCATTGTCTCTCTCCTCCTCTCTTTCTTTCCCTCCACCTCCCACCCCCTCTCTCTCTCTCTCCTCCTCCTCTTCTTCTTTCTCTCCACCTCCCTCTCTCTCATTGTCTCTCTCCTCCTCTCTTTCTTTCCCTCCACCTCCCACCCCCTCTCTCTCTCTACCTCCCTCTCTCTCTCCTTGTCTCTCTCCTCCTCTCTTTCTTTCCCTCCACCTCCCACCCCCTCTCTCTCTCTCTCTCTCTCTCCTTGTCTCTTACCCCCTCTTCTTCTTTCTCCCCACCTCCCTCCCTCCCACCCTCTCTCTCTCTCTCTCTCTCTCTCTCTCTCTCTCTCTCTCTCTCTCTCTCTCTCTCTCTCCTCTCCTCTTCTTCTTTCTCTCCACCTCCCTCTCTCTCATTGTCTCTCTCCTCCTCTCTTTCTTTCCCTCCACCTCCCACCCCCTCTCTCTCTCTCTCTCTCTCTCTCTCCTTGTCTCTTACCCCCTCTTCTTCTTTCTCCCCACCTCCCTCTCTCTCTCTCTCTCTCTCTCTCTCTCTCTCTCTCTCTCTCTCTCTCTCTCTCTCTCTACCTCCCTCTCTCTCTCCTTGTCTCTCTCCTCCTCTCTTTCTTTCTCTCCACCTCCCACCCTCTCTCTCTCTCTCTTTCTCTCTCTCTCTCTCTCCTTGTCTCTTACCCCCTCTTCTTCTTTCTCCCCACCTCCCTCCCACCCACCCTCTCTCTCTCTCTCTCTCCTTGTCTCTTTCCCCCTCTCTTTCTTTCTCTCCACCTCCCTCCCTCTCTCTCTCTCTGTCTATCTCTCTCTCTCTCTCCTCCTCTCTTTCTTTCTCTCCACCTCCCACCCACCCACCCCCCCCTCTCTCTCTCTCTCTCTCTCTCTTTCTCTCTCTCCTTGTCTCTCTCCTCCTCTCTTTCTTCCTCTCCACCTCCCACCCCCTCTCTCTCTCCTTGTCTCTCTCCTCCTCTCTTTCTTCCTCTCCACCTCCCACCCCCTCTCTCTCTCGTTGTCTCTCTCCTCCTCTCTTTCTTTCTCTCCACCTCCCACCCCCTCTCTCTCCTTGTTTCTCTCCTCCTCTCTTTCTTTCTCTCCACCTCCCACCCTCTCTCTCTCTCTTCTCCTCTCTTTCTTCCTCTCTACCTCCCACCCTCTCTCTCTCCTTGTCTCTCTCCTCCTCTCTTTCTCTCCACCTCCCACTCTCTCTCTCTCCCTCCTTGTATCTCTTCTCCCTTTGCCTTTAGCCTCTGCAGTGCTCAGTCTGCCCCTGTTTGGGTCTGTCTGTCAGTGGGAGAGAGATGCTGTTATGGAGATGTGATTCATGGAGTACTCTGCCCATCCCCTCACACTGTGCAACCCACACACACAAACAAACACACACACACCCATTGAGCATGCCGCCACACACACGAACTGAGCACGCTACAGACTTCTCTAAGGGAGAGGGAGAGGGGACTCCAATCACAGAGAGACATATGTTAGGCAAGCTACAATTTAGAGAAGCAGAACTCTCATATTTCTGTCTAGAGCTCTAGTAGTGAAAGGAGGGAGGGATTGAGTGAGTCAGTGAGTGGTGTTGAGTGTTGTTCACAATGAAGCTACCTTATTATCAGATAGGACTATTACCTACTACCTTATTATAGGACAGGGCTATTACCTTCTACCTTATTATCAGATAGGACTATAACCTTCTACCTTATTATAGGATAGGACCATTACCTTCTACCTTACTATAGGATATGACTATTACATTCTACCTTATTATCAGATAGGACTATAACCTTCTACCTCATTATAGGATAGGACTATTACCTTCTACCTTATTATCAGATAGGACTATAACCTTCTACCTTCTACCTTATTATCAGATAGGACTATAACCTCCTACCTTCTACCTTATTATCAGATAGCACTACAACATTCTACCTTATTATAGGATAGGACTATTACCTTCTACCTTATTATCAGATAGCACTACAACATTCTACCTTATTATAGGATAGGACTATTACCTTCTACCTTATTATCAGATAGGACTATTACCTTCTACCTTATTATAGGACAGAGCTATTACCTTCTACCTTACTATCAGATCATTATTACCTACTGGATGTGTGTCTATCCTACTGGATGTGTGTCAATCCAACTGGATGTGTGTCTAACCTACTGGATGTGTGTCTATCCTACTGGATGTGTGTCAAGCCTACTGGATGTGTGTCTATCCTACTGGATGTGTGTCAATCCAACTGGATGTGTGTCTAACCTACTGGATGTGTGTCAATCCAACTGGATGTGTGTCAATCCAACTGGATGTGTGTCTATCCTACTGGATGTGTGCCAAACCTACTGGATGTGTGTCTATCCTACTGAATGTGTGTCAAGCCTACTGGATGTGTGTATATCCGAATGGATGTGTGTCAAACCTACTGGATGTGTGTCATCCCTATTGAATGTGTGTCTATCCTACTGGATCTGTGTCAAACCTACTGGATGTGTGTCTATCCTACTGGATGTGTGTCTATCCTACTGAATGTGTGTCAAACCTACTAGATGTGTGTCAATCCTACTGGATGTGTGCCAATCCTACTAGATGTGTGTCAATCCTTCTGGATGTGTGTCAGCCCTATTTGATGTGTGTCAATCCTACTGGATGTGTGCCTATCCTACTAGATGTGTGCCAATCCTACTAGATGTGTGTCAAGCCTACTGGATGTGTGTCAATCCTACTGGATGTGTGTCTATCCTACTAGATGTGTGCCAATCCTACTGGATGTGTGGCATTCCTACTGGATGTGTGTCAAACCTACTGGATGTGTGTCAAACCTACTGGATGTGAGTCAGCCCTACTGGGTGTGTGTCTATCTTACTAGATGTGTGTCTATCCTACTGGATGTGTGTAAGCCCTACTGGATGTGAGTCAGCCCTACTGGGTGTGTGTCTATCTTACTAGATGTGTGTCTATCCTACTGGATGTGTGTCTATCCTACTGGGTGTGTGTCTATCTTACTGGGTGTGGGTCTATCTTACTAGATGTGTGTCTATCCTACTGGATGTGTGTCTATCCTACTGGATGTGGTCTATCCTACTGGATGTGTGTCAGCCCTACTGGATGTGACTCAGCCCTACTGGATGTGAGTCAGCCCTACTGGATGTGTGTCAGCCCTACTGGATGTGAGTCAGCCCTACTGGATGTGAGTCAGCCCTACTGGATGTGAGTCAACCCTACTGGATGTGGGTCAGTGTGTCTATCCTATTGGATGTGTGTCAAATCTACTGGTCTCTCTCTCTCTCAACACTACCCCTGGTGCCTTCAGACACAACACTATCCCTGGTGCCTTCAGACACAACACTACCCCTGGTGCCTTCAGACACAACACTATCCCTGGTGCCTTCAGACACAACACTATCCCTGGTGCCTTCAGACACAACACTACCCCTGGTGCCTTCAGACACAACACTACCCCTGGTGCCTTCATCCTGTCCTCTTAAATAAACACCCTGCCACAACACTATCCCTGGGTGCCTTCAGCGTGACAGAATGGTGTTGAATGTTTAATTCAACAGAAACGGCACTGAACGACCCGTTGAAGAACGGTGTCATTATGGTGGCCCACAGGGAGATGGTGTGTGCTGCGGTTTGAGTATTTTCCATGAACCATTCCGGTACCATCCCACTCTTCCCATTCAAACTGGGAATGGTTTTTAAAGTATACACACCTCTACGTATGTATGTGGACAGTGAAGCTAATATTTTAAATACGGCTTTATACTCCAACATTTTGGATTTGAGATCAAGTCTGGCTGAGGCACACAGTACCGCCAACTTATACCTGTAGAGACAAGCAGAGAGAAATGGTTCTCTGTCCAGGAGCAACACAATACAAGTTTGTCCAGCCAGCTGGTCAGCCACCTTTCTCTTTTCTCAGGGCACAGGAGCCATTAAAAACCTTCTAGCCGAGGCCAACATCAACATCAACACAGACCACTGGACCTATACAACATGATCAACGCAGCCGCTACGTTCAAGAGGTTGTCCCACTGCCTCTGACTGACCCGGTACACAACGGTTTCATTCCCGTTATGGTCACCGGAACAAGTGGACCATAGAGGGGGGTGGTGTGTTTGTTTCCGGGGCGGTAGGTGTGACTCTTCCTTTCTCAATTTCTACCCCCCTCGCCGTCTCTCACTCTCTGACTCTCTCACATACCTCGTGGTTTGCTTCAACACCCGGGGGTTCCATAAAAATGACTGCAGGCCTTTTGCTAAAGCACTGTAGGTAATGGCCATCTGTCTGTGATGAGAAGGAGCACTGAGTCACGCTGAGAGACAAGCAGCAGGAGGGAGAGGAAGAGAGGCAGGAGGGAGGCTGTCTGTGTGTCTGTGACTGTGTGCGTGTGCGTTTGTGTGTCCGTGAGGGTGTGCATGTGCGTGTCAGTGAGGGCGTTATTTATTATGCACAGCACCACTATTGGTTGAGAGACGCCAGTCCTCCCTGTCTCCTTAGTCAATCACGAATCATGTTGAAACAGTAGTCCCAAATGACACCCTATCTCCTATAAAGTGCACTACATCACATGACAGGGGTACTATCAGGACACTGA
This sequence comes from Oncorhynchus clarkii lewisi, assembly GCF_045791955.1. Lineage (NCBI taxonomy): Eukaryota > Metazoa > Chordata > Actinopteri > Salmoniformes > Salmonidae > Oncorhynchus > Oncorhynchus clarkii. Next base: position 50,943,728 of record NC_092169.1, read on the forward strand.
GACTAGCTGGTACATCACATGACAGGGGTACTATCAGGACACTGAGACTAGCTGGTACATCACATGACAGGGGTACTATCAGGACAATGAGGCTAGCTGGCACATCACATGACAGGGGTACTATCAGGACACTGAGACTAGCTGGTACATCACATGACAGGGGTACTATCAGGACAATGAGGCTAGCTGGTACATCACATGACAGGGGTACTATCAGGACACTGAGACTAGCTGGCACATCACATGACAGGGGTACTATCAGGACACTGAGACTAGCTGGTACATCACATGACAGGGGTACTATCAGGACAATGAGGCTAGCTGGTACATCACATGACAGGGGTACTATCAGGACACTGAGACTAGCTGGTACATCACATGACAGGGGTACTATCAGGACAATGAGGCTTGCTGGTACATCACATAACAGGGGTAATATCAGGACAATGAGGATAGCTGGTACATCACATGACAGGGGTACTAGCAGGACACTGAGGCTAGCTGGTACGTCACATGACAGGGGTACTCTCAGGACACTGAGGCTAGCTGGGACATCACATGACAGGGGTACAATCAGGACACTGACATTTAGAAATGTCACACTCACATTCACTCTTTCTCTTCCTCCTTGTCCTCCCTTTTTCCTACGATGTTGTGTCCTATAACTATGTGGCTACGTCTGATATTGCACATTATATGGGCTCTGGTCCAAAGTAGTGCACTAAATAGGCAATAGGGTGCCATTTGTGAGGCCTAATGAGTTATTAAGGTGTCAGAGAGTACAGAAAGAAATGTGGGAGAACCGTAACGGTCAGCAGCTGAAGTGATGCTAAAGATAATTGAACCTATTGAGCATGGCGGTGACAGTGACGGAAGATGAGCACCATCTTTCTGTCTATCTGGTTTGAATTCTCATATCACAAGTTTAATCAGAGTGTCAGTGCATGAACATAGTAGAATGGGTCAAATAACAGAATCATTCCATATCAACAAAGTCCAGTTGGTTACTAAAAGGCAGCAGGAAGCAGTAGAGTGTAAATTAGAAATAATCATTAGGGCAGCTGTTGCAAAACATTTTACAACGTTTTAACAGGAAATATTCAAACAAGTGATTCTTATACGAAGGCGCTGTCTGCGTCAAAAGTATTTTTTAGGAACTAATTTCCTGCCGAGAGTAATAGAAGTAGAATAAACGAGGTGAAATGTCTAAATATGGTTGAACATCAGCAGTGTTCCACTTTTTATGTCAGTCACTGACATTCACTCAATTAGCACATCGGCTAACATTTTAGAGATGGCTAGTCAAGTTGGTCTAGTCATCAGACCTGCCGAATTCTCACTTTTTGTGTTTAATAGGCTAAATTACACATTCTGTTGACATCTGACTTCACAGTGATCTGTTCTGGCAATTTATAGTCTATGACGTTTCAGAGTTAGATGATCATTCTTCACGCAGTAGTTTGGATGAAGTGAACTGCTTTTTTTTCTAAGTAACTGAAGTTTAGTAAACTATATTTTTCATAAGGGTAGCTTTAGTTCAGTAAACTATATTTTTCATAAGGGTAGCTTTAGTTTAGTAAACTATATTTTTCATAAGGGTAGCTTTAGTTTAGCTTAGCTTCTTCCAATGTGAAGTAATTGGTAGCTTGGTAAACTATAGTTTCAGAGTAGCTTCCACAACACTGCTAGACAGCTACCAAATGAACGACCAGGCACACATGGCATGTGCCCAGGGCCCCTAACCCCCAGGGGGCCCCTATTGATTTGGTTAGTCACTCACTCAGATATCATTAACATGGCATGTGCCCAGGGCCCCTAACCCCCAGGGGGCCCCTATTGATTTGGTTAGTCACTCACTCAGATATCATTAACATGGCATACTGTAAGTCATGGCAAAAGGATATCTATGAGGGTGCCCATGGTTACGGATTTAGGGTTGTACCTGGTAGGTTCCTTGATTATTTGTGTGAGATTGAGGGCATCTAGCTTAGATTGTAGGACGGCCGAGGTGTTAAGCATATCAAAGTTTAGGTCACCTAACAGTACGAACTCTGAAGATAGATGGGGGGCAATCAATTCACATATGGTGTCCAGGGCACAGCTGGGGGCTGAGGGGGGTCTATAACAAGCGGTAACGATGAGAGACTTATTTCTGGAGAGGTGGATTTAAAAAAAATAGAAGCTCGAATTGTCTGGGCACAGACCTGGATAATATGACAGGGCTCTGCAGGCTATCTCTGCAGTAGATTGAAACTCTGTCACCTTTGGCAGTTCTATCTTGTCGGAAAATGTTGTAGTTGTGGATGGAAATTTCAGAATTTTTGGTGGCCTTCCTAAACCAGGATTCAGATACAGCTAGGACATCAGGGTTGACGGAGTGTGCTAAAGCAGTGAATAAAACAAACTTCGGGAGGAGGCTTCCGATGTTAACATGCATGAAACCGAGGCTTTTACGGATACAGAAGTCAACAAATGAGAGTGCCTGGGGCCTGGGAATAGGTGTGGTGCTGGGGCCTATAAGGTCTGGGTTAACTTCTACATCACCAGAGGAACAGAGGAGGAGTAGGATAAGGGTACGGCTAAAGGCTATATGAACTGGTCGTCTAGTGTGTTGGGAACAGAGAATTAAAAGAGCAGATTTCTGGGCGTGGTGGAATAGATTCAGGGCAGAATGTACAGACAAGTGTATGGTAGGATGTGAGTACAGTGGAGGTAAACCTAGGCATTGAGTGACAATGAGAGCGGTAGTGTCTCTCGAGGCACCAGTTAAGCCAGGTGACTCTTAGGGTGACTCTTAGGGGACAATGATGGTTCAGGCTCATTTTCTCAGTGTTCAGTAATACCTTAGGCCGGCGATAGTGCTGCGTCGATAGTATTGAATACCCTGTTAGTCCGGCATGCCTCTGAGAGATGAGTCTCAATTAGGACTACTGTGCATCTCTCCTACAGATGAGTCTCAATTAGGACTACTGTGCATCTCTCCTACAGATGAGTCTCAATTAGGACTACTGTGGATCTCTCCTACAGATTAGTCTCAATTAGGACTACTGTGGATCTCTCCTACAGATGAGTCTCAATTAGGACTACTGTGGATCTCTCCTACAGATGAAGGAGACCTGAACATATTTGGGTCTTTGTGAGATACATGCAGGTGAGAGTTAAAGAGAGCTCCTGATTGAATGATTGATCTTTTGACATGAGGCAGCAGTGTGTGTTTAGTGGGAGTAAACATTGATTGACAGGCATGTGCAGTATGTACACCATACAGGAGGACTGTCTGCAAGTAAGCATTTCATTGGATGATGTATACCATGCGTATCCCGTACAACTTCAAACTGAAAGTGTCTGTGACAGTGGCAAACAGAAGGAAGGTAGGAAGGAATTCAGCAGCAGCAGTACTTACAGGCAGGCCTCTGGGTCCAGGTTCCCCCGTCTTCCCTCGGCGACCCTGTAACACACAGAGAGAAGAGAGGAAGTGAGACTGTTGTCAGATGGACAACATGAACTACAAGTTCACACAAGTGTCAGCTGGGCTGGGTCTACGTACATGCTACTACCAAATGACACGAGAGAGAGAGAGAGAGAGAGAGAGAGGGTGAGAGAGAGAGAGAGAGAGAGAGAGAGTGAGGGAGAGAGAGAGAGAGAGAGAGAGAGAGAGATAAAGAAAGACATAGAGAGAGTGAGAGAGAGAGAGAGAGAGAGAGAGAGAGAGAGAGAGAGAGAGAGAGAGATATATAGAGAGAGAGATAGAGAGAGAGAGATAGAGATAGAGAGAGAGAGAGAGAGAGAGAGAGAGAGAGAGAGAGAGAGAGAGAGAGAAAGAAAGATATATATAGAGAGAGAGAGAGCGAGAGAGTGAGAGAGAGAAAGAAAGATATATATATATATATAACTGTTGTCAGATGGACAACATGAACTACAAGTTCACACAAGTGTCAGCTGGGCTGGGTCTACGTACATGCTACTACCAAATGACACGAGAGAGAGAGAGAGAGAGAGAGAGAGAGGGTGAGAGAGAGAGAGAGAGAGAGTGAGGGAGAGAGAGAGAGAGAGAGAGAGAGAGAGAGAGAGAGAGAGAGAGAGACAGAGAGAGAGAGAGAGAGAGAGAGAGAGAGAGAGAGAGAGAGAGATAAAGAAAGATATAGAGAGAGTGAGAGAGAGAGAGAGAGAAAGAGAGAGAGAGATGAGAGAGAGAGAGAGAGAGAGAGAGAGAGAGAGAGGTAAAACATACAACATTATAAAATCCATGTACACAAACAACAAGTGTGCGGTTAAAATTGGCAAAAAACACACACATTTCTTCACACAGGGTCGTGGGGTTAGACAGGGATGCAGCTTAAGCCCCACCCTCTTCAACATATATATCAACGAATTGGCGCGGGCACTAGAAAAGTCGGCAGCACCCGGCCTCCCCCTGCTAGAATCCAAAGTCAAATGTCTGATGTTTGCCGATGATCTGGTGCTTCTGTCACCAACCAAGGAGGGCCTACAGCAGCACCTAGATCTTATGCACAGATTCTGTCAGACCTGGGCCCTGACAGTAAATCTCAGTAAGACCAAAATAATGATGTTCCAAAAAAGGTCCAGTCACCAGGACCACAAATACAAATTCCATCTAGACACTGTTGCCCTAGAGCACACAAAAAACTATACATACCTTGGCCTAAACATCAGCGCCACAGGTAACTTCCACAAAGCTGTGAACGATCTGAGAGACAAGGCAAGAAGGGCATTCTATGCCATCAAAAGAAACATAAATTTCAACATACCAATTAGGATTTGGCTAAAAATACTTGAATCAGTCATAGAGCCCATTGCCCTTTATGGTTGTGAGGTCTGGGGTCTGCTCACCAACCAAGACTTCACAAAATGGGACAAACACCAAATTGAGACTCTGCACGCAGAATTCTGCAAAAATATCCTCCGTGTACAACGTAGAACACCAAATAATGCATGCAGAGCAGAATTAGGCCGATACCCACTAATTATCAAAATCCAGAAAAGAGCCGTTAAATTCTACAACCACCTAAAAGGAAGCGATTCACAAACCTTCCATAACAAAGCCATCACCTACAGAGAGATGAACCTGGAGAAGAGTCCCCTAAGCAAGCTGGTCCTGGGGCTCTGTTCACAAACACAAACACACCCTACAGAGCCCCAGGACAACAGCACAATTAGACCAAACCAAATCATGAGAAAACAAAAAGATAATTACTTGACACATTGGAAAGAATTAACAAAAAAACAGAGCAAACTAGAATGCTATTTGGCCCTAAACAGAGAGTACACAGCGGCAGAATACCTGACCACTGTGACTGACCCAAAATTAAGGAAAGCTTTGACTATGTACAGACTCAGTGAGCATAGCCTTGCTATTGAGAAAGGCCGCCGTAGGCAGACATGGCTCTCAAGAGAAGACAGGCTATGTGCTCACTGCCCACAAAATGAGGTGGAAACTGAGCTGCACTTCCTAACCTCCTGCCCAATGTATGACCATATTAGAGAGACATATTTCCCTCAGATTACACAGATCCACAAAGAATTTGAAAACAAATCCAAATTTGATAAACTCCCATATCTACTGGGTGAAATTCCACAGTGTGCCATCACAGCAGCAAGATTTGTGACCTGTTGCCACGAGAAAAGGGCAACCAGTGAAGAACACACACCATTGTAAATACAACCCATATTTATGCTTATTTATTTTATCTTGTGTCCTTTAACCATTTGTACATTGTTAAAACACTGTATATATATATATAATATGACATTTGTAATGTCTTTACTGTTTTGAAACCTCTGTATGTGTAATGTTTACTGTTAATTTTTGTTGTTTTTCACTTTATATATTCACTTTGTATGTTGTCTACCTCACTTGCTTTGGCAATGTTAACACATGTTTCCCATGCCAATAAAGCCCTTGAATTGAATTTAATTGAATTGAGATATATATAGAGAGAGAGAGAGATAGAGAGAGAGAGAGAGAGAGAGAGAGAGAGAGAGAGAGAGAGAGAGAGAGAGAGAGAGAGAGAGAGAGAGAGAGAGAAAGAAAGATATATATAGAGAGAGAGAGCGAGAGAGCGAGAGAGAGAAAGAAAGATATATATATATATATATATAGAGAGAGAGAGAGAGAGAAAGAAAGATATATATAGAGAGAGCGAGAGAGCGAGAGAGAGAAAGAAAGATATATATATATATATATATAGAGAGAGAGAGAGAGAGAGAGAGAGAGATGAGAGAGAGAGAGAGAGAGAGAGAGAAAGATAGAGAGAGAGAGAGAGAGAGAGAGAGTGAGAGAGCGAGAGAGAGAGAGAGAGAGAGAAAGAAAGATATAGAGAGAGTGAGTTGTCAGACAGAGAAGAATGACAAGGAGCAACAAGTTCCCACCAGTGGCATCTGGGTCTACTACACATTGCCAACAGTCAGGCTAGAGGGCTAGCCAGCTAGCTACTCCTGTCTGCCTGAGTCCCAAATTGACCCCTATTCCTTATATAGTGCACTACTTTTGACCAGAGACTAATGGGTCCTGGTTGAAAGTACAGCACTAATTAGGGAAAAGGCTGCTTTTTGGGACACATCCTGCCTGTCTGTCGGGCATGGTAGTTAATTAGCTTAAATGAGCATGAAGAAAACAGCTTAATTGCTCTCTCCCTGTGTGGTACACTAGTCTTTGTTCCCCCTGTGGTTTATCACCCTGCTACCCAGCTGTGTGTGTCCTGGCCACATCAATCAAACCAGCCAGTAGTGACAACAAGCCCAGGCCAAGAGCATGGCTGGTGGTCCTTCACCAGGATGAGGTCACAGTGGACCAATCACGTATATAGAGTATCATGTTGTTATGATGGGTTTTCTGATTTCTGATTGGATTATAATGTTACCCAAGACCTTCATAATCACAACTTGATTCATATTTTTTTTGCGATAGCATATTTATGAAACCTATTTATTAGACTGTTAGTCGTTGGCTCAGAACAGGTTGGCTTGATGCCCATCTTTTCTAGTGTTAAACATGTTTATGATTTGTTTTCTGATTGATTAAAATGTGTGGGTTATTCTCAATATGTCATGCCTTTGAACATGGCCTTAGCTGTGGTAAATTCACAATATACTATACACTATATACCACACTTACATATGGTGGTATAATGACAATATACCACACGACATATCAAGCCTTATTGCTTAATTTAGAGCTTCTATTGAGACTATTTGAATAACTTTGTACTGTAAAACCTCTGACTGTGTTTCTGGAAGACTGACATCTTTAATGAGATAACGACTGCTACTTAAACTAATCAAAGTTGCTCTAATTGACATCAAGATGATATGAGAGAATATTAGTGTCCACATGAGGCATGAGGAGATGAATTCCTTCAGATGAAGTGGCTCGGCATCACACAGACACACTGTGGTGGGCAGGAGTGCCTAGAGTTTCTGTGTGTGTGTGTGTGTGTGTATGTGTGAGAGAGAGAGAGAGAGAGAGAGAGAGAGAGAGAGAGAGAGAGAGAGAGAGAGAGAGAGAGAGAGAGAGAGAGAGAGAGAGAGAGAGAGAGAGAGAGAGAAAGACTGTGCATGCATGCGTGTTTGTGTCCAGAGTAGAGGAAGTCTTTCAAACTGCTAAGATGAGAGATAGTCTCAGAACATGCCCAGGCCCACACCAACTGAATGTACATAATCAAGCAGCAACAGCTACAACAGAGACTAAGGCATAAACACCATCAGCTCTTCCTGGGTCTCAATATAAGCCTTGAATGTAGCCTACAGTGCCTTGCGAAAGTATTCGGCCCCCTTGAACTTTGCAACCTTTTGCCACATTTCAGGCTTCAAACATAAAGATATAAAACTGTATTTTTTTGTGAAGAATCAACAACAAGTGGGACACAATCATGAAGTGGAACGACATTTATTGGATATTTCAAACTTTTTTAACAAATCAAAAACTGAAAAATTGGCCGTGCAAAATTATTCAGCCCCCTTAAGTTAATACTTTGTAGCGCCACCTTTTGCTGCGATTACAGCTGTAAGTCGCTTGGGGTATGTCTCTATCAGTTTTGCACATCGAGAGACTGACATTTTTTCCCATTCCTCCTTGCAAAACAGCTCGAGCTCAGTGAGGTTGGATGGAGAGCACTTGTGAACAGCAGTTTTCAGTTCTTTCCACAGATTCTCGATTGGATTCAGGTCTGGACTTTGACTTGGCCATTCTAACACCTGGATATGTTTATTTTTGAACCATTCCATTGTAGATTTTGCTCTATGTTTTGGATCATTGTCTTGTTGGAAGACAAATCTCCGTCCCAGTCTCAGGTCTTTTGCAGACTCCATCAGGTTTTCTTCCAGAATGGTCCTGTATTTGGCTCCATCCATCTTCCCATCAATTTTAACCATCTTCCCTGTCCCTGCTGAAGAAAAGCAGGCCCAAACCCTGATGCTGCCACCACCATGTTTGACAGTGGTGATGGTGTGTTCAGCTGTGTTGCTTTTACGCCAAACATAACGTTTTGCATTGTTGCCAAAAAGTTACATTTTGGTTTCATCTGACCAGAGCACCTTCTTCCACATGTTTGGTGTGTCTCCCAGGTGGCTTGTGGCAAACTTTAAACAACACTTTTTATGGATATCTTTAAGAAATGTCTTTCTTCTTGCCACTCTTCCATAAAGGCCAGATTTTGCAATATACGACTGATTGTTGTCCTATGGACAGAGTCTCCCACCTCAGCTGTAGATCTCTGCAGTTCATCCAGAGTGATCATGGGCCTCTTGGCTGCATCTCTGATCAGTCTTCTCCTTGTATGAGCTGAAAGTTTAGAGGGACGGCCAGGTCTTGGTAGATTTGCAGTGGTCTGATACTCCTTCCATTTCAATATTATCGCTTGCACAGTGCTCCTTGGGATGTTTAAAGCTTGGGAAATCTTTTTGTATCCAAATCCGGCTTTAAACTTCTTCACAACAGTATCTCGGACCTGCCTGGTGTGTTCCTTGTTCTTCATGATGCTCTCTGCGCTTTTAACGGACCTCTGAGACTATCACAGTGCAGGTGCATTTATACGGAGACTTGATTACACACAGGTGGATTGTATTTATCATCATTAGTCATTTAGGTCAACATTGGATCATTCAGAGATCCTCACTGAACTTCTGGAGAGAGTTTGCTGCACTGAAAGTAAAGGGGCTGAATAATTTTGCACGCCCAATTTTTCAGTTTTTAATATGTTAAAAAAGTTTGAAATATCCAATAAATGTCGTTCCACTTCATGATTGTGTCCCACTTGTTGTTGATTCTTCACAAAAAAATACAGTTTTATATCTTTATGTTTGAAGCCTGAAATGTGGCAAAAGGTCGCAAAGTTCAAGGGGGCCGAATACTTTCGCAAGGCACTGTACTTCCCTGCCAAAGCCCTCCATGTAATACTGCCTGTATTGACAGTAGGCCTGTAATATGTGGGCCATACAAACTGACTGTCTGTTTTCGCCCCCTTGACTTAGTGCCTGCGTTCCAAATTGCACCCAATTCCCTATTTAGTGCACCTCCTGGTCAAAAGTAGTGTACTATATAGGCAATAGGGTGCACTCCCAAACCACTTCCCCTTCCACTTCCACTTCCTCTGACACACACATCTACGTAGTGTGTGTGTGTGTGTGTGTGTGCATGTGCGTGTGTGTGTGTGTGTGCATGGTGTGTGTAGTGTGTGGTGTGTTGTGTGTGTGTTGTGTTGTGTGTGTTGTGTGTGTAGGTGTGGTGTGTGGTGTGTGCAGTGTGTGGTGTGTGTAGTGTGTGGTGTGCGTGTTGTGTGTAGTGTGTGGTGTGTTGTGTGTGTGCCTGGTTGTGTGTGGTGTGTGTGTATGTGTGGTGTGTGGTGTGTGGTGTGTGTAGTGTGTGTGGTGTGTTGTGTGTGTAGTGTGTGGTGTGCTGTGTTGTGTGTGTGCGTAGTGTGTGGTGTGGTGTGTGGTGTATGTGTGTGTGTGTGCGTGTGTGTGGTGTGTGTAGTGTGTGGTGTGTGTGGTGTGTGTAGTGTGAGGTGTGCTGTGTGTGTGCGTAGTGTGTGGTGTATGTGTGTGTGTGTAGTGTGTGGTGTATGTGTGTGTGCATAGTGTGTGGTGTATGTGTGTGTGCGTAGTGTGTGGTGTATGTGTGGTGTATGTGTGTGTGTGTGTAGTGTGTGGTGTGTGGTGTATGTGTGTGTGTGTGCGTGTGTGTGTGTGTGTAGTGTGTGGTGTGTGTGGTGTGTGTAGTGTGAGGTGTGCTGTGTGTGTGCGTAGTGTGTGGTGTATGTGTGTGTGCGTAGTGTGTGGTGTGTTGTGTGTGTAGTGTGTGGTGTGCTGTGTGTGTGCTGTGTTGTGTGTGTGCGTAGTGTGTGGTGTGGTGTGTGGTGTATGTGTGTGTGTGTGTGTGTGTGTGTTGTGTGTGTAGTGTGTGGTGTGCTGTGTGTGTGCTGTGTTGTGTGTGTGCGTAGTGTGTGGTGTGTTGTGTGTGTAGTGTGTGGTGTGCTGTGTGTGTGCTGTGTTGTGTGTGCGTAGTGTGTGGTGTGGTGTGTGGTGTGTGGTGTGTGTGTGTGTAGTGTGTGTGTGTGTGTGTGTGTGTGTGTGTGTGTTGTGTGGTGTGGTGTGTGTGTGTGTGTGTGTGTGTGTGTGTGCGTAGTGTGTGGTGTGGTGTGTGGTGTATGTGTGTGTGTGTGTGTGTGTGTGTAGTGTGTGTTTTAAAGAGTGAATCATGTATATAGGGCTGGTTTTCTCAACAGTAAAGAGAGCACCTTTTCAACTTGAGGTGAGTAGTTTCATTATGTTCTTTGATAATATGCTAAGAGTAAATCAGACACACACACACACACACACACACACACACACACACACACACACACACACACACACACACTCTCTGTTGACCATTTGTTCTAGTGTTAGCCCTCTCATTCTCAGCCGTGTTGCTCCCCTGAACCTAAAACAACAGTAGATTACAGAGACATCAGTACAGAGATATAACTCATGAATATTTAACCTAGTACTATTCCAAACAGGTAATGAATTATGCAATTCTTGACAAAAATGATCTCTCCATATTCACCCTCAAAACCCTTAACTGTGAAGTGCATACTGATTTTGATGTGTGTGTGTGTGTGTGTTTCCTTCCTAATTTAAGGTAAAATAAAATGCTTTCAGTTTAACAAGTGAATGATGATATCATGAGAAGTCAAATCCCTATTGCTTTATAGTGTGAGAACACTAACCATGGTCTACTTGTACAGTACACATTGTGTATGTATAGCCGTAGGAGCCATGGAAAGTGTGTTCGCAGGGATGCGTGTCACAATGGTCATTTATTGTAAGCACAACTGGAGACACCCTGTTCTGTTAGAAAACAGGCTGTCAATGACACAACAGCGCTGCAGCACCTCCTCTAAATAGTCCAGATTACTAATGAACCATTTTAGCTGGCTAGCTAATCATCTTGGCTAACTGTGGGCCAAAGCAATGAACTTATTTGTTGTGAATTAGTGTCTCCGGTAATGTTTACGTTTTGAGGTTCTATGAAGTCTCCACTTCCCAAGAGCATTCTAACAGATACAGTGGGGAGAACACGTATTTGATACACTGCCGATTTTGCAGGTTTTCCTACTTACAAAGCATGTCTGTAATTTTTTATCATATGTACACTTCAACTGTGAGAGATGGAATCTAAAACAAAATTCCAGAAAATCACATTGTATGATTTTTAAGTAATTAATTTACATTTTATTGCATATCCACTGTAACTGACCTGAGAGACAGACAGACAGATAGATGAATGTCTTGATACAGTTGATACACTATTGGTTTACAGCACATTATATTCTGACAACACATCTTGGTCTAACAAAAGTGCTTATTCAGAAAAAACTTCTAAAAGGACTCATTTGAGGCAGAAAGGAGTTGAAGCACTCGATGAAAAAGTTAGAGATTCATTTCTTATTTAGTCACTTTATTGGATTGTTCAGGACCGACGTCTCGGTATGCCGGTACGGCTGTGTAGTTGAAAGGAGCCCAGTCTAACATACTTCCCACAGACACTGTGTCAAACGAGACTATGCCCAAGTCCCAAGAGGCACCCTATTGCACTACCCAGTGCACTACTTTTGATGGGGCGTGGTCAAAAGTAGTGCACTATATTGGGAACAAGTCTCTCCAGACCATCTATCCTGATGATGAGAGACACAGCACAGAGATGAAGGCTACGTCCCGAACTGCACCCTATTTCCTACGTAGTGCACTACTTTTGATGGGCCCTGGTTAATATTGCACTATTTAAGGAATAGTGTACCATTTAGGATACACTCTATGTACTCTCCGGTACATCTGGACTGAACTGCCTCCACATCAATGGATTTTCCTTCAACTAGACTCATTAGTCTAGCACAACAGCTGGGGGACTGAAAAAGCTTTGGTCACTCAGCCTTGGTCACTCAGCCTTGGTCACTCAGCCTTGGTCACTCAGCCTTGGTCACTCAGCCTTGGAATTGTTCAGCTGCACTATTGCTGTACATGTACAGCAATAGTTTGTATATCCAAACTCCATTATTAGATTACATAATACTGAGCTACAACATGGTCCAAGTACCGCTAGAGCCCCTGGAATGACAGTGAAATGTCAGAGTGCAGAGACTAAAAGCCTTCCTTCAGTTGTACTGAGGCTCTAGTCTTGTTCAACCACATAACTTTCTCTCCTTTCACCCCTCTCTGCTCTCTTTGTGTCCTCTCTCCCCATCTCTCCTTCCTTCCCACTCTTTCCTCCTCCTCTCTACCTTTTCCCTTCTCTCCCCTCGTCTTTCTACCTACTATCCTCCCCCTTCCTCTCCTCTCCTCTCCCCCTCACCTCTTCTCATTTCCTCCCCCACTCTCCTCTCCCCCTCACCTCTTCTCCTTTCCTCATCCACTCTCCTCTCCCCCTCACCTCTTCTCTTTCCTCCCCCACTCTCCTCTCCCCCTCACCTCTTCTCCTTTCCTTCCCCTCCCCCGCCTATCCTCCCTCACCTCTTCTCCTTTCCTCCCCCACTCTCCTCTCCCCCTCACCTGTTCTCCTTTCCTCACCCACTCTCCTCTCCCCCTCCCCTCTTCTCCTTTCCTTCCCCCACTCTCCTCTCCCCCTCACCTCTTCTCCTTTCCTCCCTCCCCCTCCCCTCTCCCCCTCACCTCTTCTCCTTTCCTCCCCTCCCCCTATTATCCCCCCTCACCTCTTCTCCTTTCCTCCCCCACTCTCCTCTCCCCCTCACCTCTTCTCCTTTCCTCCCTCCCCCTCCCCTCTCCCCCTCACCTCTTCTCCTTTCCTCCCCCACTCTCCTCTCCCCCTCACCTCTTCTCCTTTCCTCCCCACCCCCTCCTCTCCCCTCACCTCTTCTCCTTTTCTCCCTCCCCCTCCCCTCTCCCCCTCGCCTCTTCTCCTTTCTTCCCCTCCCCTCCCCCTCCAATCCCCCCTCACCTCTTCTTCTTTCCTCCCCACCCCCTCATATCCCCCCTCACCTCTTCTCCCTCCTTACCTTTTCTCCTTTCCTACCCCCCCACCCCCTCTCCCTACATCTGTTGGATCACTGTGTGGCAATCTGTTGCTAGGCAACGCCGAGTGTCCTATAAATTTGACAACATCCGTGAGTTTGATATTATTTGAGCTCTGCAGTGAAGCCCTCCTTTAGGTCATTGCCATATATTACAGGGAGGGAGGGAGGGAGGGAGGGAAGACAGGAATGATGGAGAGATGAGGGAGGGAGGGAAGGCAGGAAGTAGGAAGGGATGAGGGAGGAAGAGAAGACAAAGGATGGAGAGATGAGGGAGGGAGGGAAGACAGGAACTAGGAAGAGATGAAGGAGGAAGGGAAGACAGGAAGGATGGAGAGATGAGGGAGGGAGATAGGGAGGGAAGTGTAGGGAAGAGGGGACAATGCTCCAAACCCCTTTAGACTGAGTAGTAGAAGATGATTTATCTGCTCTGTAATATCAGTAATACACCACCATGTACACACACACACACACACACACACACACACACACACACACACACACACACACACACACACACACACACACACACACACACACACACACACCATATATTTCGACTATAATATTTACGAGCCGTACTGTAAAACAGAAGGAAGAAAACACTATTGAGGGCTGTAATAGGACCAACACCCCATTTTACCTCAACAAATCAACCTGCTCAGGAATGCAATGACATCACAAGGACACACCTGTCTGGCTCATCTTTACAGGTCCAGTGTTTGGTGTCTCTTGTCTGCTGGTAAACAGTAAACACAGCTGTGTGTAGATTGTTGTAAATAAATATGGCATTCAGATCCTCATCAATTTGTTGTACGAAAGGCTCAGGTGGCCTGAACACACGTCCCCTAAGGGACACACAGTTACACAGACCACAGACCATCCACACACATAAACCACCCACGACACAGACACACACCCATGAGACACACACAGACCACCCACATAAACCACCCACGACACAGACACACACATAGACCACCCACATAAACCACCCACGACACAGACACACACCCATGACACACACACAGACCACCCACATAAACCACCCATGACACAGACACACACCCATGACACACACACACACCCATGACACACACACCCATGACACACACACACACACACACACACACACACACACACACACACACACACACACACGCACACTCGGTCTCCCTGAGGGACTGAGGCAGCTCATGCAGAAAGAGTGTCTTGTGAGTGGTCCAGTCGGGAAAAAGGTAATCTCTCATATGAGCACCGGAGAGATCTGTGCTGAATGACTGACTGACCTTGGTGACTGACTCTCTGACTGACTGATTGACTGACTGACCTTGGTGACTGACTCTCTGACTGACTGACTGACTGACTCTCTGACTGACTGATTGACTGACTATCTGACTGACTGGCCTTGGTGACTGACTGACTGACTCTCTGACTGACTGATTGACTGGCCTTGGTGACTGACTGACTGACTCTCTGACTGACTGGCCTTGGTGACTGACTCTCTGACTGACTGACTGACTGACTCTCTGACTGACTGACTGACTGACTCTCTGACTGACTGACTGACTGGCCTTGGTGACTGACTGACTGACTCTCTGACTGACTGATTGACTGGCCTTGGTGACTGACTGACTGACTCTCTGACTGACTGATTGACTGGCCTTGGTGACTGACTGACTGACTCTCTGACTGACTGGCCTTGGTGACTGACTGACTGACTCTCTGACTGACTGGCCTTGGTGACTGACTCTCTGACTGACTGATTGACTGGCCTTGGTGACTGACTCTCTGACTGACTGATTGACTGGCCTTGGTGACTGACTCTCTGACTGACTGATTGACTGGCCTTGGTGACTGACTGACTGACTCTCTGACTGACTGGCCTTGGTGACTGACTCTCTGACTGACTGATTGACTGGCCTTGGTGACTGACTCTCTGACTGACTGATTGACTGGCCTTGGTGACTGACTCTCTGACTGACTGATTGACTGGCTTTGGTGACTGACTGACTGACTGACTGACTCTCTGACTGACTGATTGACTGGCCTTGGTGACTGACTCTCTGACTGACTGATTGACTGGCCTTGGTGACTGACTGACTGACTCTCTGACTGACTGGCCTTGGTGACTGACTCTCTGACTGACTGATTGACTGGCCTTGGTGACTGACTCTCTGACTGACTGGCCTTGGTGACTGACTCTCTGACGACTTGACTCTCTGACTGACTGGCCTTGGTGACTGACTCTCTGACTGACTGATTGACTGGCCTTTGTTGACTGACTGACTGATTGACTGGCTTTGGTGACTGACTGACTGACTGACTCTCTGACTGACTGATTGACTGGCCTTGGTGACTGACTCTCTGACTGACTGATTGACTGGCCTTGGTGACTGACTCTCTGACTGACTGATTGACTGGCCTTGGTGACTGACTCTCTGACTGACTGATTGACTGGCCTTGGTGACTGACTGACTGACTCTCTGACTGACTGATTGACTGGCCTTGGTGACTGACTCTCTGGCTCTCTGACTGACTGGCCTTGGTGACTGACTCTCTGACTGACTGATTGACGGGCCTTGGTGACTGACTGACTGACTCTCTGACTGACTGATTGACTGGCCTTGGTGACTGACTGACTGACTGACTGATTGACTGGCCTTGGTGACTGACAGACTGACTCTCTGACTGACTGACTGACCTTGGTGACTGACTGACTGACTCTCTGACTGACTGATTGACTGGCCTTGGTGACTGACTGACTCTCTGACTGACTGACTCTCTGACTGACTGATTGACTGGCCTTGGTGACTGACTGACTCTCTGACTGACTGATTGACTGGCCTTGGTGACTGACTCTCTGACTGACTGACTGACTCTCTGACTGACTGATTGACTGGCCTTGGTGACTGACTCTCTGACTGACTGACTGACTGACTCTCTGACTGACTGATTGACTGGCCTTGGTGACTGACTCTCTGACTGACTGATTGACTGGCCTTGGTGACTGACTCTCTGACTGACTGATTGACTGGCCTTGGTGACTGACTGACTGACTCTCTGACTGACTGGCCTTGGTGACTGACTGACTGACTGATTGACTGGCCTTGGTGACTGACTCTCTGACTGACTGACTGACTGATTGACTGGCCTTGGTGACTGACTCTCTGACTGACTGACTGATTGACTGGCCTTGGTGACTGACTGACTCTCTGATTTAGAATGGTCACATCAGACCATTGCCTCCTTCCTCTTCCCCAATCAAGACTAGGCCATCCACAACTCATGCAAAGGTTGCCATGACACCATATGTATTTCTCTGTGGAGTGAGACATCACCAAACATTATTCATCCACATCGTCATTATTCCAAATCCGCTGGTCCCTGAACTCTTCAGACCAACCCGGAGACAAGGCACTAACCTTTCCTAAAGCAACTAATTGTTCCAAGACACCACCAATTACCCCGATGAGTCTACCAGGAAGCCTGCAAAACAACTTTGAATATATTCCTTAATTCATTCATGAAATGTTATCCTTTCCCTTGTGCAGATGTTTTCTGTTTTCTCGTTTTGCACTCAGAAACCGTCTTACTTCTACAGATGGTGGCAACAACTTTCAGAGGAGAGAGAGAGTGAGATACAGAGAGAGAAAGAGAGGAACTGAGACAGAGCTGCATTTCCTGACAAAAAAAACTATATATATATAAAACAATTAAAGAGTGTCATTTCCCCAAATCTGAAACCCTTATTCAAGGTTTCAAAGACCTCTCTGATGAGAATAGGCTTCCCGTCCTGTTGGGGGAGGACGCAGAGAGCTCTGGGTTGACAGCGCACTACATTGCTGCCTGTGTCTGACAGACCAACCAACCAGCAGTCCTCTTTAATTACTGTTATTGTTAAACATGTGGTTATATTCACCCTTGGTTATTGTTCTTACTGTTCTCCCATTGACAATATTGATGATTATTATTTAAATGATGTTAATATTGGGAAGACAGAGAGAGAATCCGTTATAGAACCCATTGCCCTTTATGGTTGTGAAATCTGGGGTCCACTTACCTACCAAGAATTCACAAATGGGACAAACACCAAATTGAGACTCTGCGACTTTGCAAAAATATCCTCTGTGTACAACGTAAAACACCAAATAATGCATGCAGAGCAGAATTAGGCCAATACCCGCTAATGATCAAAATCCAGAAAAGAGACATTAAATTCTACAACCACCTAAAAGGAAGCGATTCCCAAACCTTCCATAACAAAGCCATCACCTACAGAGAGATGAACATGGAGAAGAGTCCCCTAAGCAAGCTGGTCTTGGGGCTCTGTTCACAATCACAAACAGACCCAACAGACTCCCAGGACAGCAACACAATTAGACCCAACCAAATCATGAGAAAACAACAAGATAATTACTTGACACATTGGAAAGAATTTAGAATAAAAAATTAGTAAAACAGAATGCTATTTGGCCCTAAACAGAGAGTACACAGTGGCAGAATACCAGAATACAAATCTTTGACTATGTACAGACTCAGTGAGCATAGCCTTGCTATTGAGAAAGGCCGCCGAATTCAGACCTGGCTCTCAAGAGAAGACAGGCTATGTGCTCACTGCCCACAAAATGAGGTGGAAACTGAGCTGCACTTCCTAACCTCCTGCCCAATGTATGACCATATTAGAGACAGTATATTTCCCTCAGATTACACAAATCCAATGTCGATAAACTCCCATATCTATTGGGTGAAATACCACAGTGTGCCATCACAACAGCAAGATGTGTGACCTGTTGCCCCAAGAAAATGGTAACCAGTGAAGAACAAACACCATTGTGAATACAACCTATATTTATGTTTATTTATTTTCCCTTTTGTACTTTAACTATGTGCACATCATTACAGCACTGTATAAAGACATAATATGACATTTGAAATGTCTTAATTCTTTGGAACTTGTGAGTGTAATGTTTACTGTTGATTTTTTATTGTTTATTTCACTTTTGTTTATTATCTATTTCCTGATCTCCAAACAAGATGTTCTGGAAATAAGGTCAGGCTATATATTGGATTAAAACACTATGAATTCATCCTGCATTCTGCTAAGAGTCTTGGTGTAACAAGATTCACAGTGTAGTTACTCTCAATAAGAGCTCAACCTGTTATGTTAGGAAACAGTGTGGTCCTGTGTAGCTTGGCTGGTAAAGCGTGTGGTGCTAGCAATGCCAAGGTTGTAGGTTCAAATCCAGCAGGGGTAGACACTGAGTGCTCTTTTCTCCTGTCCCACCTGCTTGCCCTGGGCTGCTATCTGAAGACACTGTCCCACCTGTCCACTCTGGTCTGCTATCTGAAGACACTGTCCCACCTGTCCACTCTGGTCTGCTATCTGAAGACACTGTGCCACCTGTCCACTCTGGTCTGCTATCTGAAGACACTGTCCCACCTGTCCACTCTGGTCTGCTATCTGAGAACAATGTCCCACCTGTCCACTCTGGTCTGCTATCTGAAGACACTGTCCCACCTGTCCACTCTAGTCTGCTATATGAAGACACCACACAAACAAGCAAATCCACAATAACATTTGCGAAACATGTGTGTGTGACCAATAAAATGTGATTTGATTTGAAATACTAGCCTGCTCTGGACTGCCAACTGAAGACACCACACTACCAAAACCTGGTGAGATCTTTCATGTACTTGGAGCATTTGATTAGCCTGCCTTGAGTGGGTGGAGTTTACCGTTTTGGGACTATTCTGTTGATTACATTGCACTATGCAAGCTCAAATAGAACATGGATACAGCATTTGAAATGATTTCTAATACTATTTGAACCCAGGTCTTCACACCACTGCACTAGAGAGGAAGGAACTGGCTCAGAGAACACCAGTGGCCCTTTGCACTTGGAAAAGCCTCAATAAAATAGGATTTGTTCCAGTTGTTTCCTGAGGGTTAAGATGGGGCAGACGAGTGTGCATGTGTGTGTGTGTGTGTGTGTGTGTGTGTGTGTGTGTGTGTGTGTGTGTGTGTGTGTGTGTGTGTGTGTGTGTGTGTGTGTGTGTGTCTGTGTGTGTGACTGAGGGTTAGAGGGGAGCGGACGAGGGCAGAGACAGAACAGTAAAGCCGACAGCTGCCTGGCAGCAGCTCAAAACGCAGCTTAGCATTTTCCTTTTCCACTGTTCTGACTGACTGGCACACAATAGGTCTGTTCCAATTGGGACCCTATTCACTATATAGTGCACTGATTTGGACCAGGACCCATAAGCTTCTGGTCAAAAGTAGTGCACTATGTAGGAAATAAGGGTGCCATTTGGGTCGCACATAATGTGAAGCTCTACAACTGTAACTCCCAGCCAGAGGACTATTCAGAGCCGTATAAAGAGATGGGCTGATGGGCTGATGGGCTGATGGGCTATTGGGCTATTGGGCTGATGGGCTGATGGGCTATTGGGCTATTGGGCTGATGGGCTGATGGGCTGATGGGCTATTGGGCTGATGGGCTGATGGGCTGATGGGCTGATGGGCTGATGGGCTATTGGGCTGATGGGCTGATGGACTGATGGACTGATGTGCTGATTGGCTGATGGGCTGATGTGCTGATGAGCTGATGGGCTGATGGGCTGACAACATGGTTGACTTAAGACACAGCAGATCAGATGGCCAAAGATTAGAGCTATCAGCAATCGTTGGTTTCTTTCTCTCCTGGCACTTTTTCCCTCTCTGTCTAAGTCTGTGGAAATCACATACAGATAGCCATTTATGACAAATCTGGGCAACAGTCCCTCGTTTGACCACTAGATGGCAAACTAGCTTTATGGATGATGGAATAGTAGCAAGGCTGCCAGAGTAAGAGGTAGAGAAGAGCCAACACGAGTCCACTATAAAGCTGTATGCCTTGTGAGTGGGTGGGGGTGGATAGATATCCTTAAAGCATGAATGCAGCTATGATGTGTGTTGGGTAACATCCGTAATTACTGCAGTTTGGCAATTAACTACTTAATCGCGTGAAGGAGATTCGTGAGCAGCGGCTCGTTGTGGTGTGTGAGAGTGGGAAAGAAAAGGAGAGAGGAGACGGAGAAAGATGTGAGAGAGATAGAGAGATAGAGGGGAGAGATGGAGAGAGAGAGGGGGAGAGAGGGGAGAGATGGAGAGAGAGAGGGGGAGACAAGGGAGAGATGGAGAGAGGGGGAGAGAGGGGAGAGATGGAGAGAAAGAGAGAGAGGGGGAAGGGAGGGAGACGAAGAGAGAGAGGGAGCAAGGGTGTGTGATTGTGTGATAGAGAGACAAACAGAGATGGAGAAGGAGTAAGAGAGAGAGAGAGAGAGAGAGGGAGAGAGAGGAGAGATGGAGAGAGAGATGGAGAGAGAGAGAGAGACGACAGATGGAGAGATGGAGATAAAGGGGGTATAGTGAGAAACGAAGAGAGAGAGAGATGGAGAGAAAGAGAAGGAGCGAGAGACAAAGTGAGAGAGTAAGGATGATAGATAGTGAGAAAAATTTGAACGTGAGAGAGAGGGAGAGAACAAGAATATGAAAGAGAGAGAGAGAGAGAGAGAGAGAGAGAGAGTGAACAAGAGAGTTATTTTCTCTTCCCTCTCCTTCTGCCTCTGCTGTAGTGAAGTGATACAGGTATTATCATAATACAGGTGTTGTCACACAGTGAAAGAATACACTGTATCTTCAAGAGTACTGAACACACACACACACACACACACACACACACACACACACACACACACACACACACACACACACACACACACACACACACACACACACACAAATAAAATACCCCACACAGAGTGTTACAGAGAATGAGACATGAACTAATACTGTATAACCGATGGGAGTTGAACCTCGGTCATCTGCTTGCCAACCCAACATCTTAACCATTCCACCAATAGGACATCCTCAAAGCCTGAGGATGCCAAGTGTCAGGGCTACCTCATCAGGATAGTGTGAATTGAAATCGCCTCTGAATCACTAGCGCAGTATCCCCCATGTCACAATGCTACTAGCTAAAGTTGAAGTTGGAAGTTTACATACACTTAGGTTGGAGCCATTAAAACTATTTTTTTCAATCACTCCACAAATTTCTTGCTAACAAACTATAGTTTTGGCAAGTCGGTTAGGACATCTACTTTGTGCATGACACAAGTCATTTTTCCCAAAATTGTATTACAGACAGATTATTTAACTTATATTTCACTGCATCACAATTCCAGTGGGTCAGAAGTTTACATACACTAAGTTGACTGTGCCTTTAAACAGCTTGGAAAATTCCAGAAAATGATGTCATGGCTTTAGAAGCTTCTGATAGGCTAATTGACATCATTTGAGTCAATTGGAGGTGTACCTGTGGATGTATTTCAAGGCCTACTTTCAAACTCTTTGCTTGACATCATGGGAAAATCAAAAGAAATCAGCCAAGACCTCAGAAAAAAGCCTGGTTCATCCTTGGGAGCAATTTCCAAACGCCTGAAGGTACCATTTTCATCGGTACAAACAATAGTACGCAAGTATAAACACCATGGGACCACGCAGCCGTCATACCGCTCAGGAAGGAGACGCCTTCTGTCTCCCAGAGATGAACGTACTTTGGTGCGAAAAGTGCAAATCAATCCCAGAACAACAGCAAAGGACCTTGTGAAGATGCTGGAGGAAACCAGTACAAAAGTATCTATATCCACAGTAAAACGAGTCCTATATCGACATAACCTGAAAAGGCCGCTCAGCAAGGAAGAAGCCACTGCTCCAAAACCACCATAAAAAAGCCAGACTACGGTTTGCAACTGCACATGGGGACAAAGATCGTACTTTTTGGAGAAATGTCCTCTGGTCTGATGAAACAAAAATAGAACTGTTTGGCCATAATGACCATCGTTATGTTTGGAGGAAAAAGAGGGAGGCTTTCAAGCCAAAGAACACCATCTAACCGTGAAGCACGGGGGTGGCAGCATCATGTTGTGGGGGTGCTTTGTTGGAGGGACTGGTGCACTTCACAAAATAGATGGCATCATAAGGTAGGAAAATTATGTGGATATATTGAAGCAACATCTCAAAACATCAGTTAAATCTTTCTCGCAAATGGCTCTTCCAAATGGACAATGACCCCAAGCATACTTCCAAAGTTGTGGCAAAATGGCTTAAGGACAACAAAGTCAAGCTATTGGAGTGGCTATCCCAAAGCCCTGACCTCAATCCTATAGAAAATTGGGGGGGGGGGCAGAGGGGAGGGGAGGGCAGAACTGAAAAAGCGTGTGCGAGCAAGGAGGCCTACAAACCTGATTCAGTTACACCAGCTCTGTCAGGAGGAATGGGCCAAAATTCGCCCAATGTATTGTGGGAAGCTTGTGGAAGGCTACCCAAAACATTTGACCCAAGTTAAACAATTTAAAGGCTATGCTACCAAATACCAATTGAGTGTATGTAAACTTCTGACCAACTGGGAACGTGATGAAAGAAATTAAAGCTTAAATAAATAATTCTCTCTACTATTAATCTGACATTTCACATGCTTAAAATAAAATGGTGATCCTAACTGACCTAAAACAGGGAATTTTTACTAGGATTAAATGTCAGGAATTGTGAAAAACAGAGTTTAAATGTATTTAGCTAAGGTGTACGTAAACTTCAGACTTCAACTGTACATCTCTAATTTAGACTTAACTCCTAAGGAGAGGATAGAAGAAAGGAGAGAGGAGAGAGGAGAGGAGAAAGACGAGAGAGGAGAGGAGAGGAGAGAGAAGAGGAGAGGAGAGAGAAAAGGAGAGACGAGAGGGGAGAGAAGAGAGGAGAGGGGAGAAGGGGAGAGGAGAGAAGAGGAGAGGAGAGGAGAGAAGAGAAGAGGAGAGGAGAGAGGAGAGAAGAGAGAGGAAAGGAGGGGAGAGAGGAGAAGAGACGAGAGGGGAGGAAAGGAGAGGAGAGAGGAGGTTGATGATGAAATTATACTAATTAGCATTTTCACGTGAAGAAGGAGAACATGAATTGACATTCAACTCAACACACACTACATCTTATTGGACCATCCAATTGGTCACATCGTCTCTCAGAGATATTAACGGTTCCGTTCTGGATTTTACATTGGCTGGACTGGGATTCTCAGGAGAAGAGAGTTGAGAGGAAAGGAGGCTGCAAGGACCATACACACACACGTGAGCATGGGCACACGCAAACACACTAACACAAACCCCCTCGCCCTACTGTGCCCTCCCACTCTGCCTGCCTCTAAAATATTCTCATGTCTTAAAGGACCATCTAATTGGTCACGGCGTCTCTCAGAAATATTCACTGTTCGGTTCTGGATTTTGGATTGGCTAGACTGGACTGAGATTCTCAGCTGGGATTCTCAGCTGATTCAGTGCAGATTGTGAGGTCATTGGAATGCTTGGCAAGGCAGCGGCCATAGAAGTCAGCTGTACAGCACAAACAGATCTGGAATGAGGGTAGTACTGTACAACCAGATGTTGTTCCAGTTAGGGAACATACTGCCCAGGTCAGAGAGGTTATAGTCAGCAGGCTGCAGGCTTTTATAGTATACAGGGACCCACAGATAACTAAACCCAGCCAGCATACATACTGTATCCATATTACTATTCTCCACACACACTGCCACATGTCCCTGACTCTTGGTTTCCTAGCTGTCCTCCTCTCTCCCTGTCCCTAACGCTTGGTCTTGGTCCTCCTCTCTCCCTGTCCCTAACTCTTGGTCTACTAGTGT
This sequence comes from Oncorhynchus clarkii lewisi, assembly GCF_045791955.1. Classification (NCBI taxonomy): domain Eukaryota; kingdom Metazoa; phylum Chordata; class Actinopteri; order Salmoniformes; family Salmonidae; genus Oncorhynchus; species Oncorhynchus clarkii. Next base: position 50,967,972 of record NC_092169.1, read on the forward strand.
CCTCCTCTCTCCCTGTCCCTAACGCTTGGTCTCTCTAGCTGTCCTCCTCTCTCCCTGTCCCTAAGTCTTGGTCTCTCTAGCTGTCCTCCTCTCTCCCTGTCCCTAACTCTTGGTCTCTCTAGCTGTCCTCCTCTCTCCCTGTCCCTAACTCTTGGTCTCTCTAGCTGTCCTCCTCTCTACACGTCCCTAACTCTTGGTTTCCCTAGCTGTCCTCCTCTCTCCCTGTCCCTAAGTCTTGGTCTCTCTAGCTGTCATCCTCTCTCCCTGTCCCTTAGTCCTGGTCTCTCTAGCTGTCCTCCTCTCTCCCTGTCCCTAAGTCTTGGTCTCTCTAGCTGTCCTCCTCTCTCCCTGTCCCTAACTCTTGGTCTACTAGCTGTCCTCTCTCCCTGTCCCTGACTCTTGGTCTACTAGCTGTCCTTTCTCCCTGTCCCTAACTCTTGGTCTACTAGCTGTCCTCTCTCCCTGTCCTTGACTCTTGGTCTACTAGCTGTCCTCTCTCCCTGTCCCTAACTCTTGGTCTACTAGCTGTCCTCTCTCCCTGTCCCTAAGTCTTGGTCTCTCTAGCTGTCCTCTCTCCCTGTCCCTAATTCTTTGTCTCCCTAGCTGTCCTCCTCTCTCCCTGTCCCTGACTATTGGTCTCTGTAGCTGTCCTCCTCTCTCCCTGTCCCTAACTCTTGGTCTCTCTAGCTGTCCTCCTCTCTCCCTGTCCCTAAGTCTTGGTCTCTCTAGCTGTCTTCTCACCCTGGGGATGCTACAGAGTTCATTAGGCCATTTTAGCATGCATCAATCCATCCATCTACACACGTTATTGTAAGGAAGACTCTTCTCCTCACTCTCTTCCCTCACACTCATAATTTATGTAAATATATTTTTTGCGATGCAGTGCCTTAGACCTCCGCGCCACTCATGAGGCCCCTCACTCTGGGTTTGATCTTGACTCCAGAACAGAGTGAAATATGGCCTGGGGGTATTTCTGACAGTGTGGAGACAGACACATGCCACTCTGGGGGAGTTCTATAGCATGAAATGGGCCTGACAGTCACCGGTCAGACCTGAGTTCAAACACTATTTGAGACACAGAGACACACACACACAGAGACACACACACAGAGAGAGAGAGACACACACACACACACACACACACACACACACACACACACACACACACACACACACACACACACACACACACACACGCACACACACACACATGCACGCACGCACGCACACAGTCACACACAGGTCCCATCACCTTTCTCTGAGGTGCCATCCTGTAGGTCAGTGGTGTCAGTGGCAGGGCCTTCTACAGCCGACCACCTGACACATGATTTTCTATCAGAAAGACAAAGACATTAGATACAGGAAACACAGCCTCAGGGTGTCTGCTACTGATGGCGTCTGACACGGTGTGTGTGTGTGTGTGTGTGTGTGTGTGTGTGTGTGTGTGTGTGTGTGTGTGTGTGTGTGTGTTTGTGTGTTGTTGGGGTGAACATACTCCTCTCTGCTTGGTAGAGCCACGTCCCTTGAGACATTATGGTGATGTTGTGTGTGTGTGTGTACGTGTGTACGTGTGTGTGTGTGTGTACGTGTGTGTGTGTGTGTGTGAATGAGGACTATGTTTCTTGCCCAACTAAAGCCAGGCCTACCTTGTCCTCAGCGGATGGGCTGACCTACATTACCACCCCCGTTCAACATGGCCAAACCAACACACACACTCAGAGACACACACACAGAGACACACACACAGAGACACACACACACACACACACACTCCCATAGAGTATCCATCCAGCCAGGCCAGTGAACAATGTGTAATCAGAGTCCTGGCCCTGCTCTCTGTCCTCGGCAGGGTAATCCACTGGCCTCTTAATGGGTGTTTATTTTTTACGCCCGTGGATCCAGCCATACACAGGTGGTGTGTGTGTATGTCAATGTGTGTGTTTGTGTATTTGTGTATGTGTGTGTGTGTGTATTTGTGTGTATTGTGTGTGTTTGTGTGTCTATGTGTGTTTGTGTATTTGTGTATGTGTGTGTGTATTTGTGTGTGTTGTGTGTGTGTGTGTGTTGTTTGTCTATGTGTGTTTGTGTATTTGTGTATGTGTGTGTGTATTTGTGTGTGTGTGTGTGTGTGTGTGTGTGTGTGTGTGTGTGTGTGTGTGTGTGTGCTTATGTGTATGCGTGTGTGTGTATGTGTGTGTATGTGAATGCGTGCACGTGTGTGTGTGTGTGTGTGTGTGTGTGTGTGTGTTTATGTGTATGCGTGTGTGTGTATGTGTGTCTCACTGGGAGCCAGGAGAGACAGCCAGATAAATCATCACTCTGAGCATCTGTCCTCTCTCCCCCATGTGCCAAACACTTCCCACCGTCTCCCCCCTTCTCTCTGTTCTCACCCATCTCTACTCTGTTTCCTTCTCTCCCCCATTCCTTCCTCCGCTCCAACCAACTCTCAGTCCAAATCTGCAGACCTGTTCATAGACATTTGGGTTGCCCCTTCTGCCCCTTTCTGTCCTGTCCTCACCTGGTCTTGTTCAACAAAGGGATAACACTGTTAAAATACACCCGCACCGCCTGTGTCCTCCACTCCTGAACACGACAGAAGGGTGTAAATCTTGTCATAAAATCTCAGCTGTGAGCCCTGTGCTGACCTGTACATTATCTTTGTTGTGTCACTAGGTCTCTGAGCTCCAACGGTCTATCCTGCATGGGTCAGGCAATACTGTACTGGAGCCTGTAGACACCTACCTGCTACTACTATTTGCTAGCTAGCTACATACCTCTACCATTCCACAAGGCTACCGTTTTAAACCATAGGCCCCCATACAACTTCATATACTGCTAGCTTGTTACACACCTGCATAGTAGCATACCATTATTTATCTAAGCTCTGGTTGTTTTAAAGTTACACAGCCCCATATCCACTCACTGGAGTGGGCTAGGCAATACTGCACTGTCTACCTGTCTCATAACTCCTCCCCTATCACTTCACCTGTCTCATAACTCCTCCCCTATAATTTTACCTGTCTCATAACTCCTCCCCTATCACTTTACCTGTCTCATAACTCCTCCCCTATCACTTTACCTGTCTCATAACACCTCCCTTATCACGTTACCTGTCTCATAACACCTCCCCTATCACTTTACCTGTCTCATAACTCCACCCCTATCACTTTACCTGTCTCATAACACCTCCCCTATCACTTTACCTGTCTCATAACACCTCCCTTATCACGTTACCTGTCTCATAACTCCTCCCCTATCACTTTACCTGTCTCATAACTCCTCCCCTATCACTTTATCTGTCTCATAACACCTCCCTTATCACTTTACCTGTCTCATAACTCCTCCCCTATCACTTTACCTGTCTCATAACTCCTCCCCTATCACTTTACCTGTCTCATAACTCCTCCCCTATCACTTTATCTGTCTCATAACACCTCCCTTATCACTTTACCTGTCTCATAACCTCTCCCCTATCACTTTACCTGTCTCATAACTCCTCCCCTATCACTTTACCTGTCTCATAACTCCTCCCCTATCACTTTACCTGTCTCATAACTCATCCCCTATCACTTTACCTGTCTCATAACTCCTCCCTTATCACTTCACCTGTCTCTGTCAGCCTCTGTCAGCCTCCCCCACCCACTCTCTTTCTCTCTCTACACAGTTTTTCTACTCAAAATGAGCCCGAGCCAATGCCATTAAAAATAATAGAAACATGAAGTACACTGGGTAGGAAATATTATCTCCAAACAACATGACTCTTGTAGCTGTACCATGGAGAGTCATAGCAATGAATTTGGTTGTCAGAACAAAACAGATTTCTCATTCCCAAATTTGGTTACAAGACAAGAGCTAGCTGGTATTTACTGTACGAGTAGGTTGACAAAATACATTTGGTTTAGGGGACTACCTAAAACACAACCTTGATATAAAGTAGATGAATCTGAGTCTATCCATTGAAACATGGATGGCTTGTCATTGTGTCAGCCTGATCAGTGATAGACTTTAGAGGGTGATGGAGAGGAAATGGTGGGGCTGAGTTAGAGAACCCCCACTCTACGGCCGGCCACCTTGTTGCGCCTTGTTGACACACACAGCACGTGCTAACTTGGGAGGAAATGATGAGCAGGGAGAGGAAAATGTATTATCATCATCTGTAGTTTGTCTTTACCCTTGAGAGAGCAATCTGATTCCTGCCTCCCGGGCAGAGCTGAAAAACCACTTCCTACCACCTCCTCCCAGGCCAGTGGAAGGGTTAGGGGTTCATGGGAGGAGGGGGGGTGAAAGAGAAGTAGGAGGAGGTAAAAGAGGAGTATGGTGAGAATGAGGAGGAGGAAGAGACAGAGGAATAGAAGGTGGGGGAGGGAGGAGGAGGAAGAGACAGAGGAGGAAAAGGTGGGGGAGGAGGAGAAGGAGAGGGAGGAACAGAGGAGAAGGTGGGTGAGGAGGAGGAGAAGGATGAGAAGGAGGAGGAAGAGACAGAAGAGGAGGAGGTGGGGGAGGAGGGGGATGAGAAGGTGGGTGGAGGAGGAGGAGACAGAGGAGGAGGAGGTGGGGGAGGAGGAGAAGGAGGAGGATGAAGAGACAGAGGAGGAGGAGGTGGGGAGGAGAAGAAGGAGGAGGAAGAGACAAAGGAGGAGAAGGTGGGAGAGGAGGAGGAAGAGACAGAGGAGGAGGTGTGGGAGGAGGAGGAGGAGGAGAAGGAGGAGGAAGAGACAGAGGAGGAGGAGGTGGGGGAGGAGGGGGATGAGAAGGTGGGTGGAGGAGGAGGAGACAGAGGAGGAGGAGGTGGGGAGGAGAAGAAGGAGGAGGAAGAGACAAAGGAGGAGAAGGTGGGAGAGGAGGAGGAAGAGACAGAGGAGGAGGTGTGGGAGGAGGAGGAGGAGGAGAAGGAGGAGGAAGAGACAGAGGAGGAGGAGGTGGGGGAGGAGGGGGATGAGAAGGTGGGTGGAGGAGGAGGAGACAGAGGAGGAGGAGGTGGGGGAGAAGGAGGAGGAGGAAGAGACAGAGGAGGAGGAGGTGGGGGAGGAGAAGGAAGAGAAGGAGGAGGAAGAGAGAGGAGAAGGAGGTGTGGGAGGAGGAGGAGGAGGAGGAGAAGGAGGAGGAAGAGACAGAGGAGGAGGAGGTGTGGGAGAGGAAGAGACACAGGAGGAGGAAGAGACACAGGAGGAGGAGGTGGGGGAGGAGAAGGAGGAGGAGGAAGAGACAGAGGAGTAGGAGGTGGGGGAGGAGAAGAAGGAGGAGGAAGAGACAAAGGTGAAGAAGGTGAGAGAGGAGGAGGATGAGAAGGTGGGGGGAGGAGGAGGAGACAGAGGAGGAGGAGGTGGGGGAGGACAGGCAGACATGGCTATTGGTTACCCCACTGGTCTGGGGCTTAAAGTGGCAGCTGCTAGGGACTGGTTAGGACTGGTTGGGTAATTCAGTACGTCTGGAAAACCCTTTACAGTTCTAACACCCCTAAGATACAAGTACCGCTCATAGAAATAGTATTACTAAGAGGGATGAAGCCCCTTGAAATGTCTGTGCGAGTGGGTACATCTCTATCTGTTACCACTCTCCTCTACATCTCTATATGTTACCACTCTCCTCTACATCACTATCTCTATATGTTACCACTCTCCTCTACATCACTATCACTATATGTTACCACTCTCCACTACATCTCTTTATGTTACCACTCTCCTCTACATCTCTATATGTTACCACTCTCCTCTACATCACTATATGTTACCACTCTCCTCTACATCTCTATATGTTACCACTCTCCTCTACATCTCTATATGTTACCACTCTCCTCTACATCTCTATATGTTACCACTCTCCTCTACATCAATATATGTTACCACTCTCCTCTACATCAATATATGTTACCACTCTCCTCTACATCTCTATATGTTACCACTCTCCTCTACATCTCTATATGTTACCACTCTCCTCTACATCACTATCTCTATATGTTACCACTCTCCTCTACATCTCTATATGTTACCACTCTCCTCTACATCACTATCTCTATATGTTACCACTCTCCTCTACATCTCTATATGTTACCACTCTCCTCTACACCACTATATGTTACCACTCTCCTCTATACCACTATCTCTATATGTTACCACTCTCCTCTACATCTCTATATGTTACCACTCTACTCTACATCACTATCTCTATATGTTACCACTCTCCTCTACATCTCCATATGTTACCACTCTCCGCTACATCACTATCTTTACATGTTACCACTCTCCTCTACATCACTATCTCTATATGTTACCACTCTACTCTACATCTCTATATGTTACCACTCTCCTCTACATCTCTATATGTTACCACTCTCCTCTACATCACTATCTCTATATGTTACCACTCTCCTCTACATCTCTAGATGTTACCACTCTCCTCTACATCTCTATATGTTACCACTCTCCTCTACATCACTATCTCTAGATGATACCACTCTCCTCTACATCTCTAGAAGTTACCACTCTCCTCTACATCTCTATATGTTACCACTCTCCTCTACATCTCCATATGTTATCACTCTCCTCTACACCACTATCTCTATATGTTACCACTCTCCTCTACATCTCTATATGTTACCACTCTCCTCTACACCACTATATGTTACCACTCTCCTCTACATCTCTATATGTTACCACTCTCCTCTATACCACTATCTCTATATGTTACCACTCTCCTCTACATCTCTATATGTTACCACTCTCCTCTACATCTCTATATGTTACCACTCTCCTCTACATCTCTATATGTTACCACTCTCCTCTACATCACTATCTCTATATGTTACCACTCTCCTCTACATCACTATCACTATATGTTACCACTCTCCTCTACATCTCTATATGTTACCACTCTCCTCTACATCTCTATATGTTACCACTCTCCTCTACACCACTATATGTTACCACTCTCCTCTACATCTCTATATGTTACCACTCTCCTCTATACCACTATCTCTATATGTTACCACTCTCCTCTACATCTCTATATGTTACCACTCTCCTCTACATCTCCATATGTTACTACTCTCCTCTATTCCACTATCTCTATATGTTACCACTCTCCTCTATTCCACTATCTCTATATGTTACCACTCTCCTCTACATCACTATCACTATATGTTACCACTCTCCTCTACATCTCTATATCATACCTACATACTCTATATCACTACCACTTTCCTGAGATACTATTACTGTCCTTCATATCCCTATGTGTGGATCAGTGTAGTATCCAGCCATTGGTCAGTTCACAGTCACTTGCCTAACATACAGTCAGTTCACTTCCCTAACATACAGTTACTCTCACTCTACAACTATATCATAGAGTCATTGGCGATAGCCCGTCCACTTGTACTGTTTTACATTTTATAGCCATGTCACCCAGAAAGGCCACAGGGCTCGGCTATAGTAATCCTCTCACCGTGTGACATTCACATAAAAGTGAAAAACTGGAAGGCGCACTAAGAAGAAAGTGTGTAACCTATCAGAGAGCTGAACACCAAAGCCCCGAAACATTAGACATCGGGCTTGCACAGAGTGTACGTGATCTGGCATTGTGCACCGTTGTATCACAATGGTTAATGCTGGAAATAATGGGGGGATATAAAGGGAGAAAAACGTTTGTGTCTAAAATGGCATCCTATTCCCTATATAATGCACTTATTTTGACAAGAGACCTATGGGCCCTGGGTAAAAGGAGAGCACTATCTAGGTATTAGGGTGCCATTTTGGAAGGAACACCATGTCTTGAATTACTGACCATCAACTCTTCTCATAACATCTGGGGGACATTCACTATCCTGAGAAAATCACTTCTGACCCAACAACTGTACATACAGTGATTTATTGACTTACTTCCAGACATGTATCACGTATCTAATGGTTTGGTGAGCTCCCATTCCTATCTCATTGTTGTGAAATGAAGTGTGGACCAGCCAGCCAGCGTGTGGATCATCCCACTTGCTGGGTTATTACTTGGGTTTTTTTACGTCAGGGGATCAGTTGGAGGCAAACTATTTCCAGCATAATCCCAACCGTTTTGATATTTGTGTGTTGTGAATAGTTATACTGTCTCTGCTTACTCAGTCTCTTACATGGAAATGCTTAATGTTCATGGCTAGTATCCTGGTATATATCAGCCATTGACAATCACAGCAACACACATACATACTGTATATGGCAGATGGCCTTGTGACATCATCATCGTCATTATCATCATCATCGTCATTATCACACTAACAAAGACCACAAGTTCGATCATTTGTCCTTTACATAAACACCAAAAAAATCCTTTTGATGAATTAGCTGAAACAATTTTCAATAATTTATAATGACTATGATTTATATAATAAAGATATCTAACAATGTCTTGTATTAAAGGGGTACTTCACCCAACAGACTGAGGGTAATTAGTATATAATTAGATTGACTGTACATCTATAATCACCCAGTGTCAGGGTCTGGCTAATGATCACAGAGAAAATAGAACAAGAGGGTTGTGTTCTAAATGGCACTCTATTCCCTACGTAGCGCACTAATTTTGACCAGTGAAAATACGTCTCTAGTCAAAAGTAGTGCACTATATAGGGAATATGATGCCATATGGGGCACACCCAGAGTCAATACAGGAAAATGAATGGTCTGTGAAATGTAAGACTTCCCATAGCCCAGAGCCATCTCGCTATAATCATCTCTGTTTGATCAATAAGCATCAGAAACGTGAATACACTCATCCTCTACGATAATGACTTTATGACCCCTGGGGAAGATCTGGATTGCTGCTCTGTGCATACCAAACATCACATCATCAAGCACAGGCAATGACATTTACAGTGCATTCAGAATGTATTCAGACAACTTCAATTTCTCCACATTTTGTTACGCAGCCTTCTTCTAAAATTGATTAAATAGTTTTTTCCTCTCATCAATCTTCACACAATAACCCATAATGACAAAGCAAAGTCAGGTTTTCAGACATTTTTGCAAATGTATTAAAAAATATATAATAATGAAATATCACATTTACATATGTATTCAGACCCTTTACTCAGGACTTTGTTGAAGCTCATTTGGCAGTGATTACAGCCTCGAGTCTTCTTGGGGTATGACTCTACAAGCTTGAAGATCCTTTCAAGTTCTGTTAGGTTGGATGGGGAGCTTCACTGCACAGCTATTTTCAGATCTCTCCAGAGATGTTCGATTGGGTTCAAGTTCGGGCTCTGGCTGAGTCACTCAATGACATTCAGAGACTTGTCCCAAAGCCACTCCGGCGCTGTCTTGGCTGTGTGCTTAGGGTTGTTGTCCTGTTGAAAGGTCAACTTTCACCCCAGTCTGAGGTCTTGAGTGTTCTGTATCAAGTTTTCATCAAGGATCTCTCTGTACTTTGCTGCGTTCATCTTTTCCTCGATTCTGACTAGTCTCCCAGTCCCTGCCGCTGAAAAACATCCCACACCATGCGTCACCATAGGGATGGTATTGGACAGGTGATGAGCGATGCCTGGTTTCCTCCAGACGTGACGATTGGCATTCAGGCCAAAGAGTTCAATCTTGGTTTTATCAGACCAGAGAATCTTGTTTCTCATGGTCTGAGAGTCCTTCAGGTGCCTTTTGGCAAACTCCAAGCGGGCTGACGTGCATTTTACTGAGGAGTAGCTTCCGCCTGGCCACTCTACCCTAAAGGCCTGATTGGTGGAGTGATGCAGAGATGGTTGTCCTTCTGGAAGGTTCTCCCATCTCTGGAGCTCTGTCAGAGTGACCATTGGGTTCTTGGTCACCTCCCTGACCAAGGGCCTTCTCCCCCGATTGCTCAGTTTGGCAAGCTCTAGGAAGAGTATTGGTGGTTCCAAACTTCTTCCATTTAAAAATGGCCACTGTGTTCTTGGTACCCTTCCCCAGATCTGTACCTCGACACAATACTGTCTTGGAGCTCTGAGGACAATTCCTTCAACCTCATGGCTTGGTTTTTGCTCTGACATACAATGTCAACTGTGGGACCTTCTATAGACAGGTGTGTGACCTTCCAAATCATGTCAAATCAGTTGACTTTACCACAAGTGGACTCCAATCAAGTTGGAGAAACATCTCGAGGATGATCAATGAAAACAGGATGCACCTGAGTATAAATTCAAGTCTCATAGCAAATGGTCTGAATAGGTATGTAAATAAGGTATCTTTTTTTTAAATACATTTGCAAACATTTCTTAAAACCTCTTTTCGCTTTGTCATGATGGGGTATTGTGTGTAGATTGTCGAGGATAAAAAAAAAATCAATTTTAGAACGCAAGGTAACAAAATGTGTCTTTGATTTGATTTGGATTTGATTTGAAAAAGTGAATGGTTCTGAATCCTTTCCAAATGCACTGTGGATAGTATTTCTGTATCCTGTTTCAGAGCTGAACAGGAAGTGATTATTTCAGTAGAGGATGGTGTTTTGGCTTGTGAACCTATGCTACGCCACGCCATGCTGTGTCATGTTACAATATTTCATGTTATGTTACAATATGTTCTGTTATCTTATGTTACAAAATGTACTGTTATGTTACAATATATCATGTTATCTTATATGTGATGTTATCTATCTTATGTTATGGTACAATATGTAATGTTTTCTTATATGTGATGTTTTCTTATCTTATGTTACAATATGTCATGTTATCTTATGTCATGTTCAATACTTCATGTTATGTTACAATATGTCATGTTATCTTATGTCATGTTCAATACTTCATGTTATGTTACAATATGTAATGTTATCTTATGTCATGTTCAATACTTCATGTTATGTTACAATATGTAATGTTATCTTATGTCATGTTCAATACTTCATGTTATGTTACAATATGTCATGTTATCTTATGTCATGTTACAATATGTGGTCTGACTCATCCCAAACCATCTCATTTTGGTTGAGGTTGGGTGATTGTGGAGGCCAGGTCATCTGATGCAGCACTCCATCACTCTCCTTCTTGGTCAAATAGCCTTTACACAGCCTGGAGGTGGGTTTTGGGTCATTGTCCTGTTAAAAAACAAATGATAGTCCCACTAAGCCCAAACCAGATGGGATGGTGTATCGCTGCAGAATGCTGTGGTAGCCATGCTGGTTAAATGTGCCTTGAATTCTAAATAAATTACAGACAGTGCCACCAGCAAAGCACCCCCACACCATAACACCTCCTCCTCCATGCTTCACGGTGGGAAATACACATCCAGAGATCATTTTTTCACCCACACCGCGTCTCACAAAGACATGGCGGTTGGAACCAAAAATATTCCATTTGGACTCCAGACCAAAGGACACATTTCCACCGGTCTAATGTCCATTGCTCGTGTTTCTTGGCCCAAGCAAGTCTCTTCTTCTTAATGGTGTCCTTTAGTAGTGGTTTCTTTGCTGCAATTCTACCATGAAGGCCTGATTCACACAGTCGCCTCTGAATAGTTGATGTTGAGATGTGTCTGTTACTTGAACTCTGTGAAGCATTTATTTGGGATGCAATTTCTGAGGCTGGTAACTCTAATGAACTTATCCTCTGAAGCAGAGGTAATTCTGGGTCTTCCTTTCCTGTGGTGGTCCTCATGAGAGCCAGTTTCATCATAGCGCTTGGGCTATCTTCTGTATTACCACCCTTACCTTATCGCAACACAACTGATTGGCTCAAATGCATTAAGAAAGAAAGGAATTCCACAAAATAACTTTTAACAAGGCACGGCTGTTAATTGAAATGCATTCTAGGTTACTACCTCATGAAGCTGGTTGAATGAATGCCAAGAGTGTGCATAGCTGTCAACAAGGCAAAAGGTGACTACTTTGAATAATCTAAAATACGAAATATATATTTTTAACACTTTTTTTCAGTACTACATTTTTCCATATGTGTAATTTCATAGTTTTGATGTCCTCACTATTATTCTACAATGTAGAAAATAGTAAAAAATAAATAAAAACTCTCAAACTGAAAAACATGTAATTATGTAACATCTTCCTTGGTTCTGTGTCCCTGTCAATCACACACCCGCTCTCTCTGCTGACTGACTGTGTCCCTGCCAATCACACACCCGCTCTCTCTGCTGACTGACTGTGTCCCTGCCAATCACACACCCGCTCTCTCTGCTGACTGACTGTGTCCCTGCCAATCACACACCCGCTCTCTCTGCTGACTGACTGTGTCCCTGCCAATCACACACCCGCTCTCTCTGCTGACTGACTGTGTCCCTGCCAATCACACACCCGCTCTCTCTGCTGACTGACTGTGTCCCTGCCAATCACACACCCGCTCTCTCTGCTGACTGACTGTGTCCCTGCCAATCACACACCTGCTCTCTCTGCTGACTGACTGTCTGTACTGACTGACTTCTGACTGACTGACTGACTCTCTCTGCTGACTGACTGACTGACTGTCTGTACTAACTGACTTCTGACTGACTGACTAACTCTCTCTGCTGACTGACTGACTGACTGTCTGTACTGACTGACTTCTGACTGACTGACTGACTGACTGACTCTGCTGACTGACTTCTGACTGACTGACTGACTCTCTCTGTTGACTGACTGTCTGTACGGACTGACTTCTGACTGACTGACTGACTGAGTCTCTCTGCTGACTGACTTCTGACTGACTGACTGTCTGTACTGACTGTCTCTGCTGACTGACTTCTGACTGACTGACTGACTTCTGACTGACTGACTGACTCTCTCTGCTGACTGACTGTCTCTGCTGACTGACTGACTGACTCTCTCTGCTGAATGATTGTCTCTGCTGACTGACTGACTGACTCTCTCTGCTAAATGACTGTCTCTGTTGACTGACTGACTGTCTCTGCTGAATGACTGTCTCTGTTGACTGACTGACTGTCTCTGCTGACTGACAGACTGACTGTCTCTGTTGACTGTCTCTGATGACTGACTGACTATCTCTGATGACCGACTGACTGTCTCTGATGACCGACTGTTTGTCTCTGCTGACTGACTGACTTTCTCTGATGACCGACTGACTGTCTCTGATGACCGACTGTTTGTCTCTGCTGACTGACTGACTCTGATGACTGACTGACTGACTGACTGTCTCTGATGACTGACTGACTGACTCTGCTGACTGACTGACTCTGATGACTGACTGACTGACTCTGATGACTGACTGACTGACTGACTGTATCTGATGACTGGCTGACTGACTCTGCTGACTGACTGACTATAGTGACTGACTGACTTTGCTGACTGACTGACTTTGCTGACTGACTGACTCTGATGACTGACTGACTGTTTCTGCTGACTGACTGACTATAGTGACTGACTGACTTTGCTGACTGACTGACTCTGATGACTGACTGACTCTGATGACTGACTGACTGTTTCTAATGACTGACTGACTCTGCTGACTGACTGACTCTGATGACTGACTGGCTGACTCTGCTGACTGACTGGCTGACTGACTGACTGTCTCTGCCGACTGACTGACTGTTTCTGCTGACTGACTGACTGACTAGGTCATCTATTGCTTTCTATCCTTTCATCACTCTGTTTTGTCCTCTGCTATTTGACCGGACTGGCATGCTGCTCATGTGTTGTTGTGGCTCCCACGCAAAGGCATTTTACAGCTAAGGTTCAAGGACAGATAGCTCCTCTCAACAAAGATGCTGCCATTTTGGAAGATGATGATGGTGGGGGTTAAAGAGTTCAGATGAAAGAAGAGGTCAGAATGTGACACATGTCTGTTATGGCACATAGGCTAGGATAAGTTTACTCTTCCTGTCTCCATGGTATAGTCACGTATAACCTCTCCACGTTTAGTCACGTGTGTTTCCCACGTGTTGCCTGTCTGCTAAACTCTACTCTACCCGAGTGGTGAAGTCACCCAGGTTCTGTATGCTGTCCATGCATTGTGTGTCGCAACTTCTACTCAACACTTTATTGTGTTCAGTAACTCACAACGAGGAAGGAAAGTTGTTGAATCTCTTGACCAAAATAAAACATCTGCACTAGGGATGATCACTCAGAATTCATCTCCTCAGTACACATCCGACATCCGTAGCCAGATGAGTTGTTCTGTGGAGGGTCCTCAAGGCTTGCTGGAGTTTCATCCGTTATCCAGTCCTAGTATCAGACTGTGTCTCATAAAAACAAATGCTGCACAATACGTGTGTCTCTCCGAGCCATGCGTTTCCCAAAACCATGCAAGACTAAGGGAAGAGGCCTCTCCTTCCTGCCCCTACAGTACAGTGTGTATGCCCCAAGTCGGTTCCTCTTCCTGATGCACAATACATCAAAGACTAAAGTGAATTATTAGCAATAGACAATTATTGTAATAACATGTAAGAAATCATTTATTTGATTGTGCTAATCTCTACACTGCTGCTCAAGATTGAAAAAGGTCATCAGATATAATATACCAACCAAAACAAGGGAATCACTATACCGTAGACTTCTGGTTCATTTTATCAGAGGGCTTGAAATACATTTAACTGGTACAGTCATGCATCTAATACGGCTGATGTCTCCCACAGGGCATGGCTCAGAGCTCCAACACCTAGCCTGCTTTGTGTGATACACACACACCTATTCATCCACAGCTACCCACTGCCTTGCCCAGCAGTAAACACATGTTTGTACTGAATCCACACACTACTCTGCAGCTAGCAGCTTCCCAAAGCAGTGTATGTTGTGATAAACCAGCTTGGAGAGGTGTGTTCCTGTGTGATGTGAGAGGTGTGCTCCTGTGTGATGTGAGAGGTGTGTTCCTGTGTAATTTGAGAGGTGTGCTCCTGTGTGATGTGAGAGGTGTGCTCCTGTGTGATGTGAGAGGTGTGCTCCTGTGTGATGTGAGAGGTGTGTTGCTGTGTGATGTGAGCGGTGTGTTCCTGTGTGATGTGAGAGGTGTGCTCCTGTGTGATGTGAGCAGTGTGCTCCTGTGTGATGTGAGCAGTGTGCTCCTCTGTGATGTGAGAGGTGGGCTCCTGTGTGATGCGAGCAGTGTGCTCCTGTGTGATGTGAGCAGTGTGCTCCTGTGTGATGTGAGAGGTGTGCTCCTGTGTGATGTGAGAGGTGTGTTCCTGTGTGATGTGTGCTCCTGTGTGATGTGAGAGGTGTGCTCCTGTGTGATGTGAGCAGTGTGCTCCTGTGTGATGTGAGCAGTGTGCTCCTGTGTGATGTGAGAGGTGTGCTCCTGTGTGATGTGAGAGGTGTGTTCCTGTGTGATGTGAGAGGTGTGTTCCTGTGTGATGTGAGAGGTGTGTTCCTGTGTGTATTGTGAGATGTGTTCCTGTGTGCTCCTGTGTGATGTGAGCAGTGTGCTCCTGTGTGATGTGAGAGGTGTGTTCCTGTGTGCTCCTGTGTGATGTGAGCAGTGTGCTCCTGTGTGATGTGAGAGGTGTGCTCCTGTGTGATGTGAGAGGTGTGTTCCTGTGTGCTCCTGTGTGATGTGAGCAGTGTGCTCCTGTGTGATGTGAGCAGTGTGCTCCTGTGTGATGTGAGAGGTGTGCTCCTTCCTGTGTGATGTGAGAGGTGTGTTCCTGTGTGATGTGAGAGGTGTGCTCCTGTGTGATGTGAGAGGTGTGCTCCTGTGTGATGTGTGCTCCTGTGTGATGTGAGCTGGGCCAATTGTGTCGCCGCCCTATTGGACTCCCAATCACAGCCGGTTGTGACACAGCCTGGATTCGAACCAGGGTGTCTGTAGTGATGCCTATAGCACTGAGATTCAGTGCCTCAGACCGCTGAACCAGGGTGTCTGTAGTGATACCTCTAGCACTGAGATGCAGTGTCTCAGACCGCTGAACCAGGGAGTCTGTAGTGATACCTCTAGCACTGAGATGCAGTGCCTCAGACCGCTGAACCAGGGTGTCTGTAGTGATACCTCTAGCACTGAGATGCAGTGCCTCAGACCGCTGAACCAGGGTGTCTGTAGAGATGCCTCTAGCACTGAGATGCAGTGTCTCAGACCGCTGAACCAGGGAGTCTGTAGAGATGCCTCTAGCACTGAGATGCAGTGCCTCAGACCGCTGAACCAGGGTGTCTGTAGAGATGCCTCTAGCACTGAGATGCAGTGCCTCAGACCGCTGAACCAGGGAGTCTGTAGAGATGCCTCTAGCACTGAGATGCAGTGCCTCAGACCGCTGAACCAGGGTGTCTGTAGTGATACCTCTAGCACTGAGATTCAGTGCCTCAGAACGCTGAACCAGGGTGTCTGTAGTGATGCCTCTAGCACTGAGATTCAGTGCCTCAGAACGCTAAACCAGGGTGTCTGTAGTGATGCCTCTAGCACTGAGATTCAGTGCCTCAGAACGCTGAACCAGGGTGTCTGTAGTGATGCCTCTAGCACTGAGATTCCTCAGACCGCTGTGCCACTCAGGAGCCCATTGTACCAGCGTTGTAGTTGAGCTAGTTAGTAGTGAAAGGAGGAAGGAGAGCAACACTGTGATTCTGTTGATAGCTCAGAAGATGAGTCCAGATGTATTGCCCTAACAGGGAAGTTATTCAGTTACTCAGTCATCGGTTCAGTCTTATCCCAGACACTAATGCCCAGAGGCTGCGAACGCCAACAAGATTCACACGGTCAAATCCCAAATCCTCACGTCTCATTCCCTTCAACATGCACGAAACAACATGCTCCTTTCAAAGTGCTCAGTCCAGACTTCTCTCTGTCTTACAACAAACCCAAATGTCACACTATTCCATTTGTAGCGCACTATTTATTACAAGGGTGCATAGGGCTATACAGAAAAATAGTGCACTATTTAGGGAATTGCCATTTGGGACAAAGCCTGATGTCCATATGCTGCCAATGCCGAGCAGCTTTACAGTGTAAAACCCCCAAATCCCTACACCACCACTCCCCTAGTCCCTGTTCCTCTCTGGTCCAGTGTGGGACACAGCCAACCTACAATGACCACATGAAGCTTAGCACATCATCACAGGAGCTTCTGATTCATGTTTGACTGTGTCGCCAGCGGCAAGGAGAGAAATCCTTTTTAACAGGTACCCTTCCTCTTCCCTTTTGATCTCCTGCTGAGTGTCAGAAGTTGCGTCCCAAATGGCACCCCTATTCGCAACACTCCTTTAAACCAAAGCCCACAGGGTGCGCATAGGCCTCTAGTTAAAAGTAGTGCACTATATAGGTAATAGAGTATCATTTGTGACACAGCCCTAGACTGCCATTCTGTCAGTGCTACTGTATGCATAATGGATGGCAAGCAAGTCGCATGACTATTAATGGTGCTACCCTCCACCATGGTGTGATGCAGACGCAAGGCTTTAATATTGAAAACAACACACACACACACACACACACACACACACACACACACACACACACACACACATACACACACACCACCTTAATGACTACAAAGTCCAACTCCAAAGCGTTTGTCATTTTTCCTGCATACTGTACGACATGCCATCCTGACATGTTGTTAAGGTCAACCACTAGCAGTGGTATATTGGCCATATACCACACCCCCTCATGCCTTATTGCTATTATAAACTGGTTACCAACGTTATTAGAGCAGTAAAAACAAATGTTTTGTCATATCCGCGCTATATGGTCTGATTGATATACCACAGCTGTCAGCCAATCAGCATTCAGGGCTCGAACCACCCAGTTTATATATATATGAACAGGTCTCCCTTGTAAAAGAGATTTGTCTCAATGAGAGTAGCCTGTATAAATAAAGGTACATGAATACGTCATTGACCAGAAATGATTCAAATACACCCTTTCCTGCTCTGCTCCTGTTCCCCTGTTCCCACCTGTTCCAAAGCCCTCTACGTCTCTTTAAAGGGAGACGTACGGTAGGGGCCTGATCGGTTGTTTTTCTTCAACTGAACAGAAGCAGACAGTGTGAGAGGGGCTGGGTTGGACGACAGCTTATACCCCAAATCAAATGTCTAATCCAATACCTTGATAGGAAGCTTGATACTTCCGTCTACTCCGTAAAGGTCCTGAGTGCTCAGAGACAGTGAAGTCAGGAGATTCCTTGGCAACTGAGGCCACCTTACCAAGTGGAAACTCAGAAGGTGTGAAAGGCAGACCTGGGTTCAAATACTATTTGAAATCGTTCAAATACTGTCGAGCGTTACCCTCCCTGAAGTGCCAGACGTGCAAATTTGGGACTATTCTACTGGTTGCATTGTGCATTGGCTAACTCAATCAAGCACAGTGAAAGTATTTTATATGATTTTCAGTAGTATTTGAACCCAGGTCTGGAAACTCACAAGGCGTAAAACTAATGTGTAATGTTGGGCGAGGGTTGTTAATTGGGTGAGAGATATCAACTGGCCTTCTGGCGAGAGAGTGAGAGAGAGAGAGAGTGAGAGTGAGAGTGAGAGTGAGAGAGAGAGAGAGAGAGAGAGAGAGAGAGAGAGAGAGAGAGAGAGAGAGAGAGAGAGAGAGAGAGAGAGAGAGAGAGAGAGTGAGTGAGAGTGAGAGTGAGAGTGAGAGAGAGAGAGAGAGAGAGAGAGAGAGAGAGAGAGAGAGAGAGAGAGAGAGAGAGAGAGAGAGAGTGAGAGTGAGAGTGAGAGAGAGAGAGAGAGAGAGAGAGAGAGAGAGAGAGAGAGAGAGAGAGAGAGAGAGTGAGAGAGAGAGAGAGAGAGTGAGTGAGAGTGAGAGAGAGTGAGAGAGAGAGAGAGAGAGAGAGAGAGAGAGAGAGAGAGAGAGAGTGAGAGAGACCCAACCCCAATAATAAGTCTTCTTTCCCTTCCTTAAACCACGAGCTTCCAAGGTTGATCAACAACTTCCCTGGGCTACCTGTGACAGGCTCAGAGCTTCAACCCCCTAAAGCTGATTGGTGCACCCTTGAGTCGAAATTGCAGAATTTATATTTATATTAATCAAATCTGTTAGA
The DNA here is from genome assembly GCF_045791955.1 of Oncorhynchus clarkii lewisi. Lineage (NCBI taxonomy): Eukaryota > Metazoa > Chordata > Actinopteri > Salmoniformes > Salmonidae > Oncorhynchus > Oncorhynchus clarkii. Next base: position 50,986,823 of record NC_092169.1, read on the forward strand.
AACATACCAGGTTTTTTTCCATTGAAAGCTGACATTCCGCTGAATAAAATACTATGTGGCTCGTCTAGCTCCGGGTAACACAGCCGACGTAAGGCGATGGCAGATTCACAGATCATCTGGATTTCCCTGGACACGTCATGGGATGGTAGTCTATCTACACTGTGTTACCCAATCACAGACTTTATTATCACTTCTTCCTAGGACGTCACACAACCAACAGGAAGTCAATTGGTGATTTCTCAGTTTCATATGGGCCACATGTGACAGGTTCTGGGCTTAACTAGGGGGAAACTTAGCACATTTATAGTAACCAGGAAGCCATGCAGGCCAGCAGCCATCAAAGACAGAGCCTGCGGCCCAAATGGAACTCTTTGTACTATTCAGAAGTAGTGCACTACCTCATAGGGCTCTGGTCAGAAGTAGTGCACTACCTCATAGGGCTCTGGTCAGAAGTAGTGTACTACCTCATAGGGCTCTGGTCAGAAGTAGTGCACTAGCTCATAGGGCTCTGGTCAGAAGTAGTGTACTACCTCATAGAGCCCTGGTCAGAAGTAGTGCACTAGCTCATAGGGCTCTGGTCAGAAGTAGTGTACTACCTCATAGAGCCCTGGTCAGAAGTAGTGCACTACCTCATAGGGCTCTGGTCAGAAGTAGTGTACTACCTCATAGAGACCTGGTCAGAAGTAGTGCACTAGCTCATAGGGCTCTGGTCAGAAGTAGTGTACTACCTCATAGAGCCCTGGTCAGAAGTAGTGCACTACCTCATAGGGCTCTGGTCAGAAGTAGTGTACTACCTCATAGAGCCCTGGTCAGAAGTAGTGCACTACCTCATAGGGCTCTGGTCAGAAGTAGTGTACTACCTCATAGAGCCCTGGTCAGAAGTAGTGCACTACCTCATAGAGCTCTGGTCAAAAGTAGTGTACTACCTCATAGGGCCCTGGTCAGAAGTAATGCACTACCTCATAGGGCTCTGGTCAGAAGTAGTGCACTACCTCATAGGGCTCTGGTCAGAAGTAGTGCACTACCTCATAGGGCTCTGGTCAGAAGTAGTGTCCTACCCCATAGGGCTCTGGTCAGAAGTAGTGCACTAGCTCATAGGGCTCTGGTCAGAAGTAGTGTACTACCTCATAGAGCCCTGGTCAGAAGTAGTGCACTACCTCATAGAGCTCTGGTCAAAAGTAGTGCACTACCTCATAGGGCTCTGGTCAGAAGTAGTGCACTACCTCATAGGGCTCTGGTCAGAAGTAGTGTCCTACCCCATAGGGCTCTGGTCAGAAGTAGTGCACTACCTCATAGGGCTCTGGTCAGAAGTAGTGCACTACCTCATAGGGCTCTGGTCAGAAGTAGTGCACTACCTCATAGGGCTCTGGTCAGAAGTAGTGCACTACACCATAGGGCTCTGGTCAGAAGTAGTGTCCTACATACAGCAGGGAACAGGTCTCCATTCGAGGACCCATCCTGGGTATTAATAGAGAGGTTGTGTGTGTCTTCAACAGAACAACATTTTTTGACACGGATTCAAATGGCCAACTGGCTTAGTGTAACGACTCTACTCCACTAACACATTATTACTGAAGGAGATACCCTTCCACACCTGACCTGGGTTCAATTAGTATTGGACTTCTTTCAACAACAACAACAAAAAGCATTTGAATGAGCCTGACTGGAGTGCCAGTTGACAGGGTTTTTGCCTATTCCACTAGACCCATCACGCCAGGCGAGCTCAAATGAAGTGTAGTTAAAAAGAAAGAAAACAAATCATATTTGAACCCAGGCATGTTCCACACTCAAGAAGACATTAGTTTAAATGCTACTTTATTCCCTTATGGGGCTCACTGCTTTTAATGAACAGTGGTCCAAACCCAGCGAGGAAACATTACAACATGCTGATTGGACTCCAATTGGACTCCAAACACAGACTGAAACCAATTAAATGGGTTATGATTGGGTAGAAATTGGACATTATGTTCAAGTTCTCATAGAGGTCACGCTATAATTTGTGACCTTTGACACCGAACGATTCAGTTGCCTCCAAGGTCAGATACGCTATGTTGCAACGTTCCACTTCTGGTGTGAGGATATAAACAGTAGCACCAGCCATCAGCTCTAACTAACTTCTGGTGTGAGGATATAAACAGTAGCACCAGCCATCAGCTCTAACTTCTGGTGTGAGGATACAAACAGTAGCACCAGCCATCAGCTCTAACTAACTTCTGGTGTGAGGATACGAACATTAGCACCAGCCTTCAGCTCTAACCTCTGGTGTGAGGATATAAACAGTAGCACCAGCCATCAGCTCTAACTTCTGGTGTGAGGATATGAACAGTAGCACCAGCCATCAGCTCTAACTTCTGGTGTGAGGATATGAACAGTAGCACCAGCCATCAGCTCTAACTTCTGGTGTGAGGATATGAACAGTAGCACCAGCCATCAGCTCTAACTTCTGGTGTGAGGATATAAACAGTAGCACCAGCCATCAGCTCTAACTTCTGGTGTGAGGATATGAACAGTAGCACCAGCCATCAGCTCTAACTTCTGGTGTGAGGATATGAACAGTAGCACCATCCATCAGCTCTAACTAACTTCTGGTGTGAGGATATGAACAGTAGCACCAGCCATCAGCTCTAACTAACTTCTGGTGTGAGGATATAAACAGTAGCACCAGCCATCAGCTCTAACTAACTTCTGGTGTGAGGATATAAACAGTAGCACCAGCCTTCAGCTCTAACTAACTTCTGGTGTGAGGATATGAACAGTAGCACCAGCCATCAGCTTTAACTAACTTCTGGTGTGAGGATATGAACAGTAGCACCAGCCATCAGCTTTAACTAACTTCTGGTGTGAGGATATGAACAGTAGCACCAGCCATCAGCTCTAACTAACTTCTGGTGTGAGGATATGAACAGTAGCACCAGCCATCAGCTCTAACTAACTTCTGGTGTGAGGATATAAAAAGTGGAGGATATGAACAGTAGCACCAGCCTTCAGCTCTAACTAACTTCCGATTTCAATTCTCTTTTTCTGTCCAGGAAATCTTGCATTGAGAATGTGATTCACTGCTAGCTCATGCAGTGTCAGTAGTGAGAGCTACGGAAAAGTTCAGGAATAGCACTAAACTGTTGATATACACTGAGGTTACCAAACTTTAGGAATTACCTTCCTTATTAAGGACCCCCCCCCCACTCTCCCCTTTTGCTCTCAGAACAGCCTCAATTCGTCGGGTCATGGACTCGGGTCATGGACTCGGGTCATGGACTCGGGTCATGGAAAGGTGTTGAAAGCATTCCACAGGGATGCTGCTCATGTTGCCTCCAATGCTTCCCACAGTTGTGTCAAGTTAGCTGGATGTCCTTAGGGTAGTGGACCATTCTTGAAAGACACGGGTAACTGTTGATTGTAAATAACCCAGCAGCGTTGCAGTTCTTGACCCAAACTGGTGTGCCTGGCACCTACTACCATATCCCGTTCAAAAAAAGGATTGAAGTGGATTTAACAAGTGACATCAATAAGGGATCATAGCTTTCACCTGGATTCACCTGGTCAGTCTATGTCATGGAAAGAGCAGGTGTTCTTAATGTTTAGTACACTCAGTGTCTAGATATGAACTGTTTATAGTATTGTAACTAGCCTACTAGGGAAATGCTAGGGGCTGGGGCAAAACTGTGACACCAATCAGGCCCACGAGGTTGGGAATAACAATCACATTCCTCTAACACAAGGTGGCCAATTCCAGTCCTCGAGGGCCTGATTGGTGTCACAGTTTTGCCCCAGCCCCAGCAAACACACCTGACTCCAGTAATCAGCCGGGCTAGACAATCTGGACCCTCTCTTTCTAAAATTATCTGTCAAAATTGTTGCAACCCCTATGACTAGCCTATTCAACCTCTCTTTCGTATCGTCTGAGATTCCCAAAGATTGGAAAGCTGCCGCGATCATCCCCCTCTTCAAAGGGGAGACACTCTAGACCCAAACTGCTACAGACCTACAGTATATCTATCCTACCCTGCCTTTCTAAGGTCTTCGAACACCAAGTTAACAAACAGATTACCAACCATTTCGAATCCCACCGCACCTTCTCCGCTATGCAATCTGGTTTCAGAGCTGGTCATTGGTGCACGTCAGCTACACTCAAGGTCCTAAATGATATCATAACCACCATCGATAAGAGACATTACTGTGCAGCCATCTTCATCGACCTGGCCAAGGCTTTCGACTCTGTCAATCACCACATTCTTATCGGCAGACTGCCTTGCCAGGTTCACCAGCTACTTCTCAGAGTTCAGTGTCAAATCGGAGGGCCTGATGTCTGGACCTCTGGCAGTCTCTATGGGGGTGCCACAAGGTTCAATTCTCGGGCAGACTCTCTTCTCTGTATACATCAATGATGTCGCTCTTGCTGCTGGTGATTCTCTCATCCACCTCTACGCAGACGACACCATTCTGTATACTTCTGGCCCTTCTTTGGACACTGTGTTAATTAACTAACCTCCAGACGAGCTTCAATGCCATACAACTCTCCTTCCCGCACCTGCCCACCCGTCCAGCATCACTACTCTGGACGGCTCTGACTTAGAATATGTGGACAACTACAAATACCTAGGTGTCTGGTTAGACTGTAAGCTCTCCTTCCAGACTCACATTAATTAAGCATCTCTAATCCAAAATTAAATCTAGAATCGGCTTCCTATGTCGCAACAAAGCATCCTTCAATCATGCTGCCAAGCATACCCTCGTAAAACTGACCAGCCTACCGATCCTCGACTTCGGCGATGTCATTTATAAAATAGCCTCCAACACTCTACTCAACAAATTGGATGCAGTCTATCACAGTGCCATCCGTTTTGTCACCAAAGCTCCATATCCTACCCACCATTGCGACCTGTACACTCTCATTGGCTGGCCCTCGATTCATACTTGTCACCAGACCCACTGGCTTCAGGTCATTTCCAAGTCTCTGCTAGGTAAAGCCCCGCCTTATCTCAGCTCACTGGTCACCATAGCAGCACCCACCTGTAGCACGCGCTCCAGCAGGTATATTTCACTGGTCACCCCCAAAGCCAATTCCTCATTTGGCCGCCTTTCCTTCCAGTTGTCTGCTGCCAATGACTGGAACGAACTGCAAAAATCACTGAAGCTGGAGGGAGATACCCTCACTAGCTTTAAGCACCAGCTGTCAGAGCACCTTACAGATCACTGCATCTGTACATAGCCCATCTGTAAATAGCCCATCCAACTACCTCATCCCCATACTGTATTTATTTATTTATCTTGCTCCTTTGCACCCCAGTATCTCAGTATCTCTACTTGCACATTCATCTTCTGCACATCAATCACTCCAGTGTTTATTGGTATATTGTAATTACATCGCCACCATGGCATATTTATTGCCTTACCTCCCTTATCTTACCACATTTGAACACACTGTATATAGACTTTTTTCTACTGTATCATTGGCTGTATGTTTGCTTATTCCATGTGTAACTGTGTTGTTTGTGTCGAACTGCTTTGCTTTATTCTTGGCGAGGTCACAGTTGTAAATGAGAACTTGTTCTCAACTAGCCTACCTGGTTAAATAAAGGTGAAATAAAATAAATAAATAAAATCACCTAATCATGATCTTCAGTTTAGAATGCCAAGTGATTAATCAGCTGTGTTTGCTAGGGATGGAGAGAAAGTGTGAGACCAATCAGGCCTCTAACAAGTCATCTTTTGGATTGGCTTCTAAAGTGAATACACTATACTTACACTACTTACGTTTGAAAACCAACATAACGGGACAATCTCAACACTCAACAATCAAATTAAGATCCTGCATCTGAAGCATCACAGTATCATGCTGTAGTTTAATCAAGGCTAAGTTGAATGTAAAAAGATGTATGCAATCACTACTGTAAGTCTCTCTGGATAAGAGCGTCTGCTAAATGACTACAATGTAAAAATGACATTGACCACTGCAGTACCTCTAGGAATTGGTGAGAGCTCTAAGACTGCTCGACTGTAGCAGGAGGTGAAATCCAAGTGGGCCAACTGGGTAGAACTGGAATGTTCTTGTTTGTACAGTCACAGCCATTGTTCTTTTAACCCTGTATGGCCCTTTATAGGAAACATAACACTGCTTAGGACAGCTGCCTGCTGGGACTGGCCACGTGTGCTGCCAGTCATGTTGACCTCTCAGAGACATTTATTAAACCTAGTCCAACTATTAGCATTCCCCCAGGGCTCGACCCTACCAGGCCCACCCAGGCCCACCCAGGCCAACTCAGGCCCCTACATCCACTCCACACGCTGTCCTCAGCTGTTGTCAGGCAGTCCCCAGGGGAAGGGGTCCAGAAGCAGGAGAAAGGCCCAGCCCAGGCCACACAAAGAGTAGCAGTGCCTGTGTGTGATTGTGTGTGTGGCGTTTACTCACCCTTTTTCCCTCTTTGCCCAGAGCCCCCGTCTGACCTGGCAACCCAGGGGACCCCTAGGGACAGAAGACAGAAGGGTATCAGAGCAGGGCTGTCATTTGTGTATGGCCAGGCTATGGGTGTTGCGTTACCCTAGCTTCACGGTCTAGGCCTCTCATAGCAGCAGTAAACTGGACACATAGCCTAGCATTCCGCTGTTTGACACGCCATTGATATTCTGCTATTTGTTGAAATGTCGCTTCTGTATAAGAGAGAGAGAGGGGCTGGATTCTAGCCTGGTGCCAGATCTGTTTGTGCTATCATGCCAATGCCTTCCTACTCATTGCCATGCCAAAGGACGATTGGCTCGACAAGGACAGCAATGGACCAGGCTAGCTGGATGCTGGATGGATTCCTAGATAGGCCGGTTGGATGGTATTCAGTGTTGGAATGAGTGTGTATCCAGCTTGTTTCTGTGGAGACAGATGTAAACTCATGGCCTCATCCCAGACCTGTTGCCAATGACAATATGAGTTAGAAAGGCAGCACAAACAGATCCTGGATCAGGCTATGGGTTAACAGCATGTTGCTTATAAAGCTGCTATGGAGACAGATGTTAGATCCACATGTTCTCAGCACACCAGTGGAGGCTGCTGACAGGAGGACGGTTCATAATAATGGCTGGAACAGAGCAAATGGAACGGCATCAATTACCTGGAAACCATGTGTTTGATGTATTTGATACCATTCCACTGATTCTGCTCCAGTCATTACCACTAGCCTGTTCTCCCCAACTAAGATGCCACCAACCTCCTGTGCAGCACAAAGACCACTGGCTGCCTAGTTGGCTTAATTGCTGTATGAAAATACCTAGATTTGATTTCATTCAAGTTTAATTGCTGGTGCTGGGCGTACCATATCTCCAGTTAGGCCAGGTGGACCCTGTCAGATGCAAAACATAGGTGTAAGACTGGTTATATAGGTGTAAGACTGGTTATATAGGTGTAAGACTGGTTATATAGGTGTAAAACTGGTAACATTGGTGTAAGACTGGTTATATAGGTGTAAGACTGGTTATATAGGTGTAAGACTGGTTATACAGGTGTAAGACTGGTTATATAGGTGTAAGACTGGTTATATAGGTGTAAGACTGGTAACATAGGTGTAAGACTGGTTATATAGGTGTAAGACTGGTTATATAGGTGTAAGACTGGTAACATTGGTGTAAGACTGGTTATATAGGTGTAAGACTGGTAACATTGGTGTAAGACTGGTTATATAGGTGTAAGACTGGTAACATTGGTGTAAGACTGGTTATATAGGTGTAAGACTGGTTATATAGGTGTAAGACTGGTTACATAGGTGTAAGATTGGTTATATAGGTGTAAGACTGGTTATATAGGTGTAAGACTGGTAACATTGGTGTAAGACTGGTTATATAGGTGTAAGACTGGTAACATAGGTGTAAGACTGGTTATATAGGTGTAAGACTGGTTATATAGGTGTAAGACTGGTTATATAGGTGTAAGACTGGTTATATAGGTGTAAGACTGGTTATATAGGTGTAAGACTGGTTATATAGGTGTAAGACTGGTTATATAGGTGTAAGACTGGTTACATTGGTGTAAGACTGGTAACATAGGTGTAAGACTGGTTCTATAGGTGTAAGACTGGTTATATAGGTGTAAGACTGGTTATATAGGTGTAAGACTGGTAACATTGGTGTAAGACTGGTTATATAGGTGTAAGACTGGTTATATAGGTGTAAGACTGGTAACATAGGTGTAAGACTGGTTATATAGGTGTAAGACTGGTTATATAGGTGTAAGACTGGTAACATTGGTGTAAGACTGGTTATATAGGTGTAAGACTGGTAACATTGGTGTAAGACTGGTTATATAGGTGTAAGACTGGTAACATTGGTGTAAGACTGGTTATATAGGTGTAAGACTGGTTATATAGGTGTAAGACTGGTTACATAGGTGTAAGATTGGTTATATAGGTGTAAGACTGGTTATATAGGTGTAAGACTGGTAACATTGGTGTAAGACTGGTTATATAGGTGTAAGACTGGTAACATAGGTGTAAGACTGGTTATATAGGTGTACGACTGGTTATATAGGTGTAAGACTGGTTATATAGGTGTAAGACTGGTTATATAGGTGTAAGACTGGTTATATAGGTGTAAGACTGGTTATATAGGTGTAAGACTGGTTATATAGGTGTAAGACTGGTTATATAGGTGTAAGACTGGTTACATTGGTGTAAGACTGGTAACATAGGTGTAAGACTGGTTCTATAGGTGTAAGACTGGTTATATAGGTGTAAGACTGGTTATATAGGTGTAAGACTGGTAACATTGGTGTAAGACTGGTTATATAGGTGTAAGACTGGTAACATTGGTGTAAGACTGGTTATATAGGTGTAAGACTGGTAACATTGGTGTAAGACTGGTTATATAGGTGTAAGACTGGTAACATTGGTGTAAGACTGGTTATATAGGTGTAAGACTGGTTATATAGGTGTAAGACTGGTTATACAGGTGTAAGACTGGTTATATAGGTGTAAGACTGGTTATATAGGTGTAAGACTGGTAACATAGGTGTAAGACTGGTTATATAGGTGTAAGACTGGTTATATAGGTGTAAGACTGGTAACATTGGTGTAAGACTGGTTACATAGGTGTAAGACAGAGACAAAGTAGAGTTGCGATTCAACGGCTTAGACATGAGACGTATGTGAAAGGGTCTACAGACAATCACGGATTATCACCAGACACATCGCGGACACCAACGTCTTGCTACCGGACAAGCTAGATAACTTCTTCGCCTGCTTTGAGGATAACACAAGTGCACCGACGTGTCCTTGCTCCCAACGACTGTTGACTCTTGTTCTCTGTGGATGACGGGAGTAAGACATTTAAACGTATTAACCTTCGCAAGGCTGTTGGTCCAGATGGCATCCATAGCTGCGTCCTCAGAGCATGCGCAGACAAGCTGGCTGGAGTGTTTACGGACATATTCAATCCATCCCTATCCTAGTCTGCTGTCCCCACATGCTCAAGATGTCCACCATTGTTCCTGTACCCAAGAAAGCAAAGGTAACTGAACTAAATTACTATCACGCCGATTCACTCACTTCTTTCATCATGAAGTGCTTTGAGAGGCTAGTTAAGGATCATATCACCTCTACCTTACATGACACCCTAGACCCACTTCAATTTTCTTACTGCCCCAATAGATCCACAGACAATTAAATTGCCAATACACTGCACACTGCCCTATCCCATCTGGACAAGAGGAATACCTATGTAAGAATGCTGTTCATTGACTACATCTCAGCCTTCAACACCATAGTACCCTCCTATCCTCCCTGTTCACCCATGACTGCGTGGCCACGCACACCTCCAACTCAATCATCAAGTTTGCAGATGACACAACAGTAGTAGGCCTGATTACCAACAATAACAAGACAGCCTACAGGGAGGAGGTGAGGGCCCTCGGAGTGTGGTGTCAGGGAATTAACCTCTCCCTCAACGTCAACAAAACAAAGGAGCTGATGGTGGACTTCAGGAAACAGCAAAGGGAGCAAGCCTCTATCCACATTGATGTGACCGCAGTGGAGAAGGTGGAAAGCATCAAGTTCCTCGGCGTACACATCACAGACACTGAAATGGTCTACCCACACAGACAGCGTGGTGAAGAAGGTGCAACAGTGTCTCTTCAACCTTGTCTTGGCCCCTAAAACCCTCACAAACTTTTACAGACACACAATTGAGAGCATCCTGTCAGGCTGTATCACCGCCTGGTACGGCAACTGCACCGCCCGCAACGCTCTCCAGAGGGTAGTGCGGTCTGCCCAACGCATCACTGGGATCATACTGCCTGCCCTCCAGGACACCTACAGCACCCGATGTCAAAGGAAGGCCAAAAAGATAATCAAGGACATCAACCACCCGAGTAACGGCCTGTTCACCCCGCTATCATCCAGAAGTACAGGTCAGAACAGGTGCATCAAAGCTGGGACAGAGAGTCTGAATAACAGCTTCTATTCCAAGGCCATCAGACTGTTAAACAGCCACCACTAGCCGGCTTCCACCTGGTACCTCAACCCTGCAGAGGCTGCTGACATATATACATAGACATGGAATGACTGGCCACTTTAATAATGGAACACTAGTCACTTTAATAATGGAACACTAGTCACTTTAATACTGGAACACTAGTCACTTTAATAGTGGTTACATACTGCTTTACTCATCTCATATCTATATACTGTATTATATTCTACTGTCTTGTAGTCAATGCCACTCCGATATTGTTCAATCTAATATTAATATATTTCTTAATTCCATTATTTTACTTTTAGATTTCTGTGTATTGTTGTGAATTGTTAGACACTACTGCTCTGTTAGATACTACTGCACTGTTAGACACTACTGCACTGTTAGATACTACTGCACTGTTAGACACTACTGCACTGTTAGACACTACTGCACTGTTAGACACTACTGCACTGTTAGATGCATTGTTAGATACTACTGCACTGTTAGAATCTACTGCACTGTTAGATACTACTGCACTGTTAGATTCTACTGCACTGTTAGATACTACTGCACTGTTAGATTCTACTGCACTGTTAGATTTTACTGCACTGTTAGATACTACTGCACTGTTAGATACTACTTCACTGTTAGATTCTACTGCACTGTTAGATTCTACTGCACTGTTAGATACTACTGCACTGTTAGATACTACTGCACTGTTAGATACTACTGCACTGTTAGACACTACTGCACTGTTAGATACTACTGCACTGTTAGATACTACTCCACTGTTAGATTCTACAGCACTGTTATATTCTACTACACTGTTAGAATCTACTGCACTGTTAGAATCTACTGCACTGTTAGATACTACTGCACTGTTAGATACTACTGCACTGTTAGAATCTACTGCACTGTTAGATACTACTGCGCTGTTAGATACTACTGCACTGTTAGATGCATTGTTAGATACTACTGCACTGTTAGATACTACTGCACTGTTAGATTCTACTGCACTGTTAGATTCTACTGCACTGTTAGATTTTACTGCACTGTTAGATACTACTGCACTGTTAGATACTACTGCACTGTTAGATACTACTGCACTGTTAGATACTACTGCACTGTTAGACACTACTGCACTGTTAGATACTACTGCACTGTTAGATACTACTGCACTGTTAGATTCTACAGCACTGTTAGATTCTACTGCACTGTTAGATACTACTGCACTGTTAGATACTACTGCACTGTTAGATACTACTGCACTGTTAGATACTACTGCACTGTTAGATTCTACTGCACTGTTAGAATCTACTGCACTGTTAGATACTACTGCACTGTTAGATTCTACTGCACTGTTAGATACTACTGCACTGTTAGATTCTACTACACTGTTAGATACTACTGCACTGTTAGATACTACTGCACTGTTGGAACTAGGAATACAAGCATTTCGCTACACCCACAATAACATCTGCTAAATATGTGGATGTGACTAATATAATTGTATTTTGTTTGATTTGATTATGCCACAATATAAAGGCTCATATATGCTTATAACAAGTTATGAAGCATTATATCGGCAGGCTTTAAGTAAAGTTTTACCAAAACATATATATATTTTAAATCAAACAAAGAATGTTTTGAACATTTCAAATGACAAAGACTCAGTGTAGAGTTGTCATTCACAATGATAACACGTCCGCACGCCATCAATATTAGGAACTCCCATAGTTCTCCAACATAACTCCTGCAGTTGTCATTCACAATGATAACACGTCCGCACGCCATCAATATTAGGAACTCCCATAGTTCTCCAACATAACTCCTGCAGTTGTCATTCACAATGATAACACGTCCGTACGCCATCAATATTAGGAACTCCCATAGTTCTCCAACATAACTCCTGCAGTTGTCATTCCTCCTCTGACAAGGCCTCATTAAACTGCTATATGCCTGGGTCTATTGTAAATCTGACCTAGGCAGGGCCATTGTTCCGTGACGAATTACATAATAAAAAGTGCACTTCATCAAATTGATTTGGATCAGGAGGAGAGGGCTGTTTGGTTTCATGTCTGGTTTATTTAACAGCCTGTCAAAATAGCATAGAGAGGTATGTGTTTTGGAGGGTACATACGGATGTGAGCTTCAGACTCTGTGTACCACATAAAAACAATGAAATGTCAAGGAAAATATGATATACCTGATCTCCCTTGAGTCCCTCTTTCTCCACCTGAAACAAACAAGAGAAAACAATGACAACTACAATATGACAGTTACAATATCAGTCTAATTGAAGACACATTATACACTATACAAAATAATTCAATCAGAAGAACAAAACAGCATTTGTAGATTGATCAGAATGTGGCAGGTTATGGTTTTTGTAATCTCGTAACAATTCTTTGAAAAATGCTGCTGTGAATGTGGGTCAGAAGGGACTGAGTCCAAGCAGTGCTATTTGAACCCAGGTTAGGGCCTTTCACAGTCACACTCCTACTGGTGATGTGGGTGGAAGGGAGGGGAGCAGTCACACTCCTACTGGTGATGTGGGTGGAAGGGAGGGGAGCAGTCACACTCCTACTGGGGATGTGGGTGGAAGGGAGGGGAGCAGACACACTCCTACTGGGGATGTGGGTGGAAGGGAGGGGAGCAGTCACACTCCTACTGGGGATGTGGGTCAGAAGGGACTGAGTCCAAGCAGTGCTATTTGAACCCAGGTTAGGGCCTTTCACAGTCACACTCCTACTGGTGATGTGGGTGGAAGGGAGGGGAGCAGTCACACTCATACTGGTGATGTGGGTGGAAGGGAGGGGAGCAGTCACACTCCTATTGGGGATGTGGGTGGAAGGGAGGGGAGCAGACACACTCCTACTGGGGATGTGGGTGGAAGGGAGGGGAGCAGTCACACTCCTACTGGGGATGTGGGTGGGAGGGAGGGGAGCAGACACACTCCTACTGGTGATGTGGGTGGAAGGGAGGGGAGCAGACACACTCCTGGGGATGTGGGTGGATGGGAGGGGAGCAGACACACTCCTGGGGATGTGGGTGGATGGGAGGGGAGCAGACAGACAGACAGACAGACAGTCATGTATGCAGACAGACATACAATCAAAAGGACAGACAGACATATGGACAGACAGACGGATGACAGACAGAGACAGTTAGACAGACGGACGGACAGACAGGCAGACAGGCAGGCAGACGGGCGGACGGACGGACGGACGGACAGGCAGACAGGCGGACAGACAGACAGACAGACAGACAGACAGGCGGACAGACAGACAGGCAGGTGGGCAGACGGGCGGACAGACAGACGGACGGACGGGCGGGCGGACGGACAGAGTTGTCTGTCCTCACAAACTACTGTCCACATTCAGGGCCACAGATCAACCTATCAGCTTACACATCCATCCCAAATAAGTGGTGTCCCCTTTCAATTGGCATCCTCGCAAAAACACTGAGGCCTTTTTCTTGGAAGCAGCAGCTGCAGAAAACAGCCATTCATAACATGACATGTGTACAGAATGTGTCACTCACAGGCCCCTGTCTCTGTGCTTAAAGGTGCAATCTGTAGTTGGTACATCCAGTTTTGTACTTTTTGGGGGGTGATATATACCCATGATAACTTCAAATGCTTCATGAGCTTAGTTCAACTGTCGTACCCCATCAAAACCCCAAATATAAGCTTCTATTTTACTCCATTGTTTGTCAACAATATAATTGTAAACAAACACTGCACATCAGGGGTAGGCAGTTCCTGTTTTTGACCAGGAAGACCAGGTGTGTTGAATTCAGGCAATCACTGAACTGATCAATTAGCTCAGTTGGTCAGGTGTGGTGCCTAGTTAGAACAAAACCCTGCAGTACCTGTGTACTCCAGGAACAGGGTTGCCTCGCCCTGCTGAGCTTCAGAACATGGTTAAAACTATCATTTTGATCTCATGGATGGGCAGTCCTTAGCCGTTTTCCAAAACTGTGGCAGGGTGGCGGCTTCATTGTTTTTTAAAAATCCCAGATTGCCCCTTTAAAACGGTGGACAGAAATGTATCGTTTAACAAGACGGCTGACAAGCCTTTGGTATCTGTGACAGCGGCTGTAAACATGAATGACAGCTAGGAACCGTGATGCCCCTCTATAAAACACAATGTTCTATCTCACAAAGCACTGCTTTACTAACTAAATTCATTCTCAATGTATAGCATATCTACACAGTACTTGTAAAAGGGAAACCTTGGGTTAACCTGAATGGGGTATATCGGCTAGTTCATCTATACTACCATTTAGTAGCGTTCAGTAAGTGTTCAGTGATAGTACGTCCACTATCATTGCAATGTTGTTTACAAGGCTGTTGTGAGAAGACCTGGTAACGCCAACCATGGTGTTCTCGATAGCCAGGATAGAATTTCTGTTATCCTGATTCGTCTCTTATTAATGTATAATTAGCTAGTGTAAATAGCTCGTCAACGGTGACAGTTTTCGGTTGGGGTTTGGTAAGTATTTGGGTGACATGAAAGGGACGGTGTCACACACACTCTGCCTCGCTCCAGTGCTAATGAGACGTGGCAGGGCAGATAATTAGCTAACCACTCACAGTATACTCTTAATCGTCACCCATCACCTCCCCTATTACCACCAGCCAGGCCCTGTGTGTATTAGTGTGTGTGTGTGTGTACGTGCGTGGGTTCATGCATTGTTTGTGTGTGCGCGTGTGAGCATTGTGCGTCTCTGTGAGTGTGTGTGCACCCATGCATGTGTGTGTATATTAATCTACCAGTCTCTGTCTAGGAGTTTCTAGGCTATGCTCCCACTAAGCTCCCTCTCCCCTGGGCTCATGTTAACAGAACTAGAGAGGACAAGCAGACAGTGCAGCCAGCCCAATTATAGGAGCACTATGCATGAAGCATGCTGAGGCTTCTACTGGGATTCACTAAACGCTGAGGGTCTATTGGGAGAGACTGGCGTCTGGAACTCCTAGACTGAGTCAGTGGGGAGGAGAAGAGAGGAGAGCAGAGGAGAGTTGAGGAGAGGAGAGCTGAGAAGAAGAGAGGAGAGGAGAGTTGAGGAGAGGAGAGTTGAGGAGAGGAGAGCTGAGGAGAAGAGAGGAGAGCTGAGTAGAAGAGAGCTGAGGAGAAGAGAGGAGAGCTGAGGAGAGGAGAGTTGAGGAGAGGAGAGCTGAGGAGAGGAGAGCTGAGGAGAGGAGAGCTGAGGAGAGGAGAGCTGAGGAGAGGAGAGCTGAGGAGAGGAGAGTTGAGGAGAGGAGAGTTGAGGAGAGGAGAGCTGAGGAGAGGAGAACTGAGGAGAAGAGAGGAGAGCTGGGTGCGTGCTTAGCCCCCTCCTGTACTCCCTGTTCACCGAAGTCTAGCTTGGCAACGCGGACTCCAACACCATCATTAACGACACAACGGTGGTAAGGCCTCCTGCCTATAGGCTGTCTCACCGACAACGATGAGACAGCCTATAGGCAGGAGGCCAGAGACCTGGCAGTGTGGTGCCAGGACAACAAACTCTCCCTCAACGTGAGCAAGACAAAGGAGCTGATCGTGGACTACAGGAAAAGGCGAGCCGAACAGGCCCCCATTAACATCAAAGGGGCTGTAGTGGAGCGGGTCGAGAGTTACCTTGGTGTCCACATCACCAACAAAACTATCATGGTCCAAACATACCACGACAGTCGTGAAGAGGGTACGACAAAACCTATTCCCCCTCAGGAGACTGAAAAGATTTGGCATGGGTCCCCAGATCCTCAAAAAGTTCTACAGCTGCACCATCGAGAGCATCCTGACCGGTTGCATCACCGCCTGGTGTGGCAACTGCTCGCCATCCAACCATTAGGCGCTACAGAGGGTAGTGCGTACGACCCAGTACATCACCGGGGCCAAGCTTCCTGCCACCCAGCACCTAAATACTCAGCAGTGTCAGAGGAAGGCCCAAAAAAGACTCCAGTCACCCAAGTCATAGACTGTTCTCTCTGCTACCACACGGCAAGCGGTACCGGAGCACCAAGTCTAGGTCCAAGAGGCTCTTTAACAGCTTCTACCACCAAGCCATAAGACTGCTGAACAATGAATCAAATGGCCGCCAGGACTATTTACATTGACACCCCCCCCCCTCCATTTGTTTTAACACTGCTGCTACTCACTGTTTATTATCTATGCATAGTCACTTTACCCCTACCTACATGTACAAATGAGCTCGACTAACCTGTACCCCTGCACATTGACTCGGTACCCCCTGTATATAGCCTCGTTATTGTTATTTTATTGTGTTACTTTTTGTTCTTTGTAAATATTTTCTTAAAGCATTTTCTTAAAACTGCATTGTTGGTTAAGGGCTTGTAAGTAAGCATTTCACCTGTTGCATTCGGCATACGTGATAACTTAAATGTGACTAATAAAACTTCAAAGTTGAGAGACAGAGTGAAGGAAACCATGTCTTCAACTTCTCTCACACATGTAGGTCCACCATGGATGCTACCTGTCACCCCCTTCTCATCTCTTCCTGCCCTTCCCATCCTTCCCCCCAGAGCTCCAGACCAGTGGTCTACCTGCCTGCTCTCCACCATGCTCCAAGCCCCAGGAGAGGTGTGGAGAGAGGGGGTTAACCATCCTCATCTACACCTGTCTAGCCTCTCCTTCCCTGACCTCCCAGACAGCACAGAGGTGGATGGTAATGTGACACTGAGACTGTTCACCTGAGCAGTTCCAAATCCCCCTCTCCCCTCCTCATCCCCCCTCATCCCTCCTCCTTCCCCTCATCCCCCCTCCTTCCCCTCTCCTCATCCCCCCTCATCCCTCCTCCTTCCCCTCATAACCTCCTCTCTCCCCTCTCCTCATCCCCCTCATAACCTCCTCTCTCCCCTCTCCTCATCCCCCTCATAACCTCCTCTCTCCCCTCCTCATCCCCCTCATAACCTCCTCTCTCCCCTCCTCATCCCCCTCATAACCTCCTCTCTCCCCTCCTCATCCCCCTCATAAACTCCTCTCTCCCCTCCTCATCCCCCTCATAACCTTCTCTCCCCCCTCCTCATCCCCCTCATAACCTTCTCTCTACCCTCCTCATCCCCCCTCATCCCCCCTCCTTCCCCTCTCCTCATCCCCCCTCATTCCTCCTCCTTCCCCTCATCACCTCCTCCTTCCACTCTCCTCATCCCCCCTCCTTCCCCTCTCCTCATCCACACTCCTTCCACTCTCCTCATCCCCCTCATTCCACTTTCCTCATCCCCCCACCTCATCCCCCCATGTGTGTGTGTGTGTGTGTGTGTGTGTGTGTGTGTGTGTGTGTGTGTGTGTGTGTGTGTGTGTGTGTGTGTGTATAGATTCATATGAAGACAGCTGCATAAAAGACTGCATACTCACACTTAGACCAGGCAGACCTTGAAGACCCGTATCGCCCTGTGGGAGAGAGAAACTGTTGTTTTCTATCGTTGAACTCATTAGTCATTCATCAATTTATTGACTCTTATATGGATCTTTCCTCAGCACCTATCATACACAACGTATAGTACAACACGGAACGTCAAGTGACACACATTCAGACGATTCATTTTGAAAGGAAATGAATTTCTGGTATTCAATCATTCTCTTAGACTGTAAATACTGTCAGAGATTATTACTACTCTAAATAAATGTCTGAAGAAGTTACCTCCACGTCGAGCCAAGCGGCGGTGCTTGCGGGAGGGCTTGTACATGCAGAGCTTTAAAGGTCAGTCAAAATAAACAGCACCTTGTGTTACTGCTTCATTTAGCTGTGTGTGTGTGTGTGTTGTCCACCACAGCTGGGTTCAAATACTATTTCACATCATTTCAAAAACATTATCTGGGCTTGATTGAGCTTGCCTGGCAAAGCATAACTAAAGGAATAGTTGCAAATAGTATCAGGAACCTATGTCTGGTCTTCATACCACATGACATCCTATTCCCTAGGAACCTATGTCTGGTGTGCTGTCCATCCTATTCCCTAGGAACATATGTCTGGTGTGCTGTCCATCCTATTCCCTAGGAACCTATGTCTGGTGTGCTGTCCATCCTATTCTCTAGGAACCTATGTCTGGTGTGCTGTCCATCCTATTCCCTGGGAACCTATGTCTGGTGTGCTGTCCATCCTATTCTCTAGGAACCTATGTCTGGTGTGCTGTCCATCCTATTCCCTAGGAACCTATGTCTGGTGTGCTGTCCATCATATTCCCTAGGAACCT
Organism: Oncorhynchus clarkii lewisi; assembly: GCF_045791955.1. NCBI lineage: Eukaryota > Metazoa > Chordata > Actinopteri > Salmoniformes > Salmonidae > Oncorhynchus > Oncorhynchus clarkii. Next base: position 51,005,454 of record NC_092169.1, read on the forward strand.
ATGTCTGGTGTGCTGTCCATCCCATATAAGGAATAGGTTGCCATTTGGGACTCTGTCCTGGTTAAAGGTCAATATTTGTGTCAGGAAATTAAGACTGTTTCGGGACAGTCCTTTACGTCAGGCAAAAATCTAAATATTATTTTGTGTCGTGTGTGTGTGTGTGTGTGTGTGTGTGTGTGTGTGTGTGTGTGTGTGTGTGTGTGTGTGTGTACTTTCTGTCAGGGCATGTGGTGTGTGTGTGTGTGTGTTCTTTCTGTCAGGCGATGTGGTGTATGTGTGAGTCTGTCTCCTTTCTGTCAGGCGATGTGGTTGGTGCGTGCGTGTCTCCTTTCTGTCAGGCGATGTGTGTGTGTGTGTGTGTGTGTTCTTTCTGTCAGGCGATGTGGTGTATGTGTGAGTGTGTCTCCTTTCTGTCAGGCGATGTGGTTGGTGCGTGCGTGTCTCCTTTCTGTCAGGCGATGTGTGTGTGTGTGTGTGTTCTTTCTGTCAGGCGATGTGGTGTATGTGTGAGTGTGTCTCCTTTCTGTCAGGCGATGTAGATTCAGAGATGGGAGGGTTTCCCAGGATGACAATAGTAAACGGTAGCTCAATGTATCACGCACTTTCAACTATATTCTTCTCTATTCATTTACTGTCTATTCTCACAAGCTGACTGTTTGTCTAGTATACTTTACTTCTGCCATTAGGTACCAGGTATTTCCCAACTGTGTAAACTTCTTTGAAAGAAAGTAGTAGGAAGAGAGTAGTTTTCCCATGACACAACGTAAACAGTACCTCTCAACTCCCCGGTCTACTCTCATCTGTTTTTTCTACTATCTATTCTCACTTGCACAAGCTGGATATTTCTCCATTATAGTATCTTCCTTCTCTATAAAACTTTCCCTCTGCCTGATTTTCAAATAAAATATGTTCACTATCCATTGAATTACGGTTTGTAAGCATGTGTCCTTTATAATGAATACATGTCCTTTATAATGAATACATGTCCTTTATAATGAATACATGTCCTTTATAATGAATACATGTGTCCTTTATAATGAATACATGTCCTTTATAATGAATACATGTCCTTTATAATGAATACATGTCCTTTATAATGAATACATGTGTCCTTTATAATGAATACATGTCCTTTATAATGAATACATGTGTCCTTTATAATGAATACATGTCCTTTATAATGAATACATGTCCTTTATAATGAATACATGTCCTTTATAATGAATACATGTGTCCTTTATAATGAATACATGTCCTTTATAATGAATACATGTCCTTTATAATGAATACATGTGTCCTTTATAATGAATACGTGTCCTTTATAATGAATACATGTGTCCTTTATAATGAATACGTGTCCTTTATAATGAATACATGTCCTTTATAATGAATACATGTCCTTTATAATGAATACATGTGTCCTTTATAATGAATACATGTCCTTTATAATGAATACATGTCCTTTATAATGAATACATGTCCTTTATAATGAATACATGTCCTTTATAATGAATACATGTGTCCTTTATAATGAATACATGTGTCCTTTATAATGAATACATGTCCTTTATAATGAATACATGTGTCCTTTATAATGAATACATGTGTCCTTTATAATGAATACATGTGTCCTTTATAATGAATACATGTCCTTTATAATGAATACATGTCCTTTATAATGAATACATGTCCTTTATAATGAATACATGTCCTTTATAATGAATACATGTCCTTTATAATGAATACATGTCCTTTATAATGAATACATGTGTCCTTTATAATGAATACATGTCCTTTATAATGAATACATGTCCTTTATAATGAATACATGTCCTTTATAATGAATACATGTCCTTTATAATGAATACATGTCCTTTATAATGAATACATGTCCTTTATAATGAATACATGTCCTTTATAATGAATACATGTCCTTTATAATGAATACGTGTCCTTTATAATGAATACATGTCCTTTATAATGAATACTTGTCCTTTATAATGAATACATGTCCTTTATAATGAATACTTGTCCTTTATAATGAATACATGTCCTTTATGTCAGGCGATGTGGTTGGTGCGTGCGTGTCTCCTTTCTGTCAGGCGATGTAGATTCAGAGATGGGAGGGTTTCCCAGGATGACAATAGTAAACGGTAGCTCAATGTATCACGCACTTTCAACTATATTCTTCTCTATTCATTTACTGTCTATTCTCACAAGCTGACTGTTTGTCTAGTATACTTTACTTCTGCCATTAGGTACCAGGTATTTCCCAACTGTGTAAACTTCTTTGAAAGAAAGTAGTAGGAAGAGAGTAGTTTTCCCATGACACAACGTAAACAGTACCTCTCAACTCCCCGGTCTACTCTCATCTGTTTTTTCTACTATCTATTCTCACTTGCACAAGCTGGATATTTCTCCATTATAGTATCTTCCTTCTCTATAAAACTTTCCCTCTGCCTGATTTTCAAATAAAATATGTTCACTATCCATTGAATTACGGTTTGTAAGCATGTGTCCTTTATAATGAATACATGTCCTTTATAATGAATACATGTCCTTTATAATGAATACATGTGTCCTTTATAATGAATACATGTGTCCTTTATAATGAATACATGTCCTTTATAATGAATACATGTCCTTTATAATGAATACATGTCCTTTATAATGAATACATGTGTCCTTTATAATGAATACATGTCCTTTATAATGAATACATGTCCTTTATAATGAATACATGTCCTTTATAATGAATACGTGTCCTTTATAATGAATACATGTGTCCTTTATAATGAATACATGTGTCCTTTATAATGAATACTTGTCCTTTATAATGAATACATGTCCTTTATAATGAATACTTGTCCTTTATAATGAATACTTGTCCTTTATAATGAATACATGTCCTTTATAATGAATACATGTCCTTTATAATGAATACATGTCCTTTATAATGAATACATGTCCTTTATAATGAATACATGTGTCCTTTATAATGAATACATGTGTCCTTTATAATGAATACGTGTCCTTTATAATGAATACATGTCCTTTATAATGAATACATGTGTCCTTTATAATGAATACATGTCCTTTATAATGAATACATGTCCTTTATAATGAATACATGTCCTTTATAATGAATACATGTCCTTTATAATGAATAGATGTGTCCTTTATAATGAATACATGTGTCCTTTATAATGAATACGTGTCCTTTATAATGAATACATGTCCTTTATAATGAATACATGTGTCCTTTATAATGAATACATGTCCTTTATAATGAATACATGTCCTTTATAATGAATACATGTGTCCTTTATAATGAATACATGTGTCCTTTATAATGAATACGTGTCCTTTATAATGAATACATGTCCTTTATAATGAATACATGTGTCCTTTATAATGAATACATGTGTCCTTTATAATGAATACATGTCCTGTATAATGAATACATGTCCTTTATAATGAATACATGTCCTTTATAATGAATAGATGTGTCCTTTAAAAAAACAAGTTACATGCCATTTACCAGACACGTTTTATCCAAAGAATCTTATAGTCAGGTGTGCATATATGTTTTACTTACGGTCCCAGGAATCGACCCCACTATCCTGGCATCTTCAGACCGATTCTCTACCAACTGAGCTACAGTATTTTATTTACAATGACTTGCAACCATGGTACAAAGTTTTTAGACATTTGCCAAACTTTGTCACTAACCAATTAGGTCTATATGATCTGGAAATGTAAGATTATTTATGACTGATTAGTTATTCATGACCGTTTTGGTTGTATTCACAGTTGTCACCCTAAATAATCACATTTGCCCCTCCCTCCGATAGCTCTACAAAATAGACTAATTTGGTTCTCGCTCTCTCTCTCTCTCTCTCTCTCTCTCTCCCTCCCCCTCTCTCTCTCCCCCTCTCTCTCTCCCCCTCTCTCCCTCTCTCTCTCTCTCCCTCTCCCTCCCTCCCTCCCTCCCTCCCTCCCTCCCTCCCTCCCTCCCTCCCTCCCTCCTCAGAGAACCAAACAGATAGCTCATTAAAACTTCAAGGCTGGAAGACTGTGCACATAACCCTACAATCATACAGCCGCTCCCTCACCAATAATGAAAGTGTGAGTTAATGTGTGTATGTGTGCATGCCTGAGTACCGTACGTGTAAATGTGAACAATACGGCAACTAATTAGAGAACGGAACACATTCCATCTCTTACAGAGCAAGGAAATCCCACTGTGCTATTAGATGTCTTTTTTTCTACGTGTATTTTGAATTGCAATAAGAGGAAGTTGTCTACTGTAAATCAAATTCCCTTTCAACAGGCTAGAAAGACTGCTGATAATCTCCACTGTATTTATGAATGCTTTAAGTCCCCAGCTTGATGGAAATGGTTGAACTTGTCATGTACCCATTTAGAGGTCTAATGATATGGTAGTAGAATGTGTTTAGGCTGACCACCAGTGAGGCATGAGGTTTTATAGAAGGGTGTGTCTGGTACAAATAATTGGCATGTCTGACTGATCAGAAATACTATATTGGACTCTGTACAACGCTATAATCTGGGCTGGACAGCAGATCAAGTTTGTAATGTGCTATGATGATAGTAGTTCCTGTCCAATGATGTTCAGTCTGTTTGGTGAAATGACCAGTGGTCAAACAGATTGAATTCTGAGGTCAGAGGATCAGTAATGCTACCTGGGTGGTGTGCTTTGTCACATGACCCGTTTATTCCTAATGTTTGTATCTATCCATGAGTGTACATGATTGTACAATGTTAATATACAAAGCCACCCTGAAAAAGGCGATGCGTTGTTGAAATGTTGGTTATGTTTTCCTATCAAATAGTTGGGAACATGTAGGGAGAACACAACTTTCTACCTTTCTCTACAGTTGACTCTCCATTAGTCAGAACCTAGCCTATAGTTTACTGTCTGTTAGTCAGCACCTAGCCTACAGTTTACTGTCTGTTAGTCAGCACCTAGCCTACAGTTGACTCTCTGTTAGTCAGCACCTAGCCTACAGTTTACTGTTTGTTAGTCAGCACCTAGCCTACAGTTGACTCTCCATTAGTCAGAACCTAGCCTATAGTTTACTGTCTGTTAGTCAGCACCTAGCCTACAGTTGACTCTGTTAGTCAGCACCTAGCCTACAGTTGACTCTGTTAGTCAGCACCTAGCCTACAGTTTACTGTCTGTTAGTCAGCACCTAGCCTACAGTTGGCTCTGTTAGTCAGCACCTAGCCTACAGTTTACTGTCTGTTAGTCAGCACCTAGCCTACAGTTGGCTCTGTTAGTCAGCACCTAGCCTACAGTTGACTCTCTGTTAGTCAGCACCTAGCCTACAGTTTACTGTTTGTTAGTCAGCACCTAGCCTACAGTTGACTCTCCATTAGTCAGAACCTAGCCTATAGTTTACTGTCTGTTAGTCAGCACCTAGCCTACAGTTGACTCTGTTAGTCAGCACCTAGCCTACAGTTGACTCTGTTAGTCAGCACCTAGCCTACAGTTTACTGTCTGTTAGTCAGCACCTAGCCTACAGTTGACTCTGTTAGTCAGCACCTAGCCTACAGTTTACTGTCTGTTAGTCAGCACCTAGCCTACAGTTGGCTCTGTTAGTCAGCACCTAGCCTACAGTTGACTCTGTTAGTCAGCACCTAGCCTACAGTTTACTGTCTGTTAGTCAGCACCTAGCCTACAGTTGACTCTGTTAGTCAGCACCTAGCCTACAGTTGACTCTGTTAGTCAGCACCTAGCCTACAGTTGACTCCATTAGTCAGCACCTAGCCTACAGTTGACTCCATTAGTCAGCACCTAGCCTACAGTTGACTCCATTAGTCAGCACCTAGCCTACAGTTGACTCCATTAGTCAGCACCTAGCCTACAGTTGACTCTGTTAGTCAGCACCTAGCCTACAGTTGACTCCATTAGTCAGCACCTAGCCTACAGTTGACTCCATTAGTCAGCACCTAGCCTACAGTTTACTGTCTGTTAGTCAGCACCTAGCCTACAGTTGACTCTGTTAGTCAGCACCTAGCCTACAGTTGACTCCATTAGTCAGCACCTAGCCTACAGTTGACTCCATTAGTCAGCACCTAGCCTACAGTTTACTGTCTGTTAGTCAGCACCTAGCCTACAGTTGACTCTGTTAGTCAGCCCCTAGCCTACAGTTTACTGTCGGTTAGTCAGCCCTTAGCCTACAGTTTACTGTCTGTTAGTCAGCACCTAGTCTACAGTTGACTCTGTTAGTCAGCACCTAGCCTACAGTTGACTCTGTTAGTCATCACCTAGCCTACAGTTTACTGTCTGTTAGTCAGCACCTAGTCTACAGTTGACTCTGTTAGTCAGCACCTAGCCTACAGTTGACTCTGTTAGTCAGCCCCTAGCCTACAGTTTACTGTCGGTTAGTCAGCCCTTAGCCTACAGTTTACTGTCTGTTAGTCAGCACCTAGTCTACAGTTGACTCTCCATTAGTCATCACCTAGCCTACAGTTGACTCTGTTAGTCAGCACCTAGCCTACAGTTGACTGTCGGTTAGTCAGCCCCTAGCCTACAGTTGACTCTGTTAGTCAGCCCCTAGCCTACAGTTGACTGTCGGTTAGTCAGCCCCTAGCCTACAGTTGACTCTGTTAGTCAGCCCCTAGCCTACAGTTGACTCTGTTAGTCAGCCCCTAGCCTACAGTTGGCTCTGTTAGTCAGCCCCTAGCCTACAGTTGGCTCTGTTAGTCAGCCCCTAGCCTACAGTTGACTGTCTGTTAGTCAGCACCTAGTCTACAGTTGACTGTCTGTTAGTCAGCACCTAGCCTACAGTTGACTCTGTTAGTCAGCACCTAGCCTACAGTTGACTGTCGGTTAGTCAGCCCCTCTATAAAACAGTTTGGGGTGTGCATCAGCTCATGCTATTTACTACTGTTTAAAACCAAACCATAGATGAGGATTATGACTTACTTGATCACCTTTGGGGCCAATAGGACCTGAGTCTCCTTTCAAACCCTGGGAACAAACAAATACATCAGACACCTTTCTGTTGTCAATAAAGATCAAAGACGTTAGACACCTTTCTGTTGTCAATAAAGAACAAAGACATTAGACACCTTTCTGTTGTCAATAAAGATCAAAGACATTAGACACCTTTCTGTTGTCAATAAAGAACAAAGACATTAGACACCTTTCTGTTGTCAATAAAGAACAAAGACATTAGACACCTTTCTGTTGTCAATAAAGATCAAAGACATTTGACACCTTTCTGTTGTCAAAAAAGAACAAAGACATTAGACACCTTTCTGTTGTCAATAAAGATCAAAGACATTCGACACCTTTCTGTTGTCAAAAAAGAACAAAGACATTAGACACCTTTCTGTTGTCAAAAAAGAACAAAGACATTAGACACCTTTCTGTTGTCAATAAAGATCAAAGACATTTGACACCTTTCTGTTGTCAAAAAAGAACAAAGACATTAGACACCTTTCTGTTGTCAATAAATAACTAAGACATTAGACACCTTTCTGCTGTCAATAAAGAACAAAGACATTAGACACCTTTCTGCTGTCAATAAAGAACAAAGACATTAGACACCTTTCTGCTGTCAATAAAGAACAAAGACATTAGACACATTTCTGTTGTCAATAAAGAACAAAGACATTAGACACCTTTCTGTGGTCAATAAAGAACAAAGACAGACACCTTTTAGTTGTCAATAAAGAATAAGGACAGACACCTTTCTGTTGTCAATAAAGAACAAAGACATTAGACACCTTTCTGTTGTCAATAAAGAACAAAGACATTAGACACCTTTATGTGGTCAATAAAGAACAAAGACATTTTTCCAGTCAGCACCTAGCCTATAGTTGACTCTCTGTTAGTCAGCACCTAGCCTACAGTTGACTAGGGTGTTGATTAGGGTGACTAAATCAATGGAGGCCAGAGAAGAAAAGTGGTCATAAATCAGTGGAATAGCATCGCGTCAACTTGTCTGGATTACAGATTTTTGGAAGCAAACCCCTCGATTTTGTCTCTACGTTATATTGGTATCGAACATGTCACCCTCCCTAGGAGAGGGATTTATTGTTTAAAACAAGAGGCTGCCTGGATCTTCAATTTAAAGAGTCTTGCTCCCTTCAGTCTCAACGTAGACTTTGATCTGAAGACATTCTTGTGATTATTGTGATTGTGTCATTGTAAATGTTTGTAGGCTTATGTAGCCAAATTGTATCTGTGATTGTACGCTATCCATTTGTTTTTTATATGCTATTATATCTGAGGATTAACCAATGATATCAGGCCACACCCGGCCATGATTACAGACACCTGTGTGCGTCTTTTGACACTCTATAAACTAGTCACCCCACAGTGTTTGTCATTATAACCTGATGAAGACAGCTTGTCTGTGGAAACGTTGGACATAAATATTATTGCATCTGAGCTCCCTGAGTGTGCGGCTCTCCTTGATTCTCTAAATATGAAAAATGGCCAAACTCTCTAAATATATTTCTCTGGGCTTCAAGTTCAATGGTAAACCTGTAATCCAGAGGCGAAAGAAACACACACGTGTTTGGGCGAGGTGCTGGCTAGCGGAGAGGAACACTTAAAAAATAGTGTTGTCACGTTCTGACCTTTATTTCTGTTGTTTTTGTCATTATTTAGTATGGTCAGGGCGTGAGTTGGGGTGGGCAGTCTATGTTTGTTTTTCTATGATTTGGGTATTTCTATGTTTCGGCCTAGTATGGTTCTCAATCAGAGGCAGGTGTCATTAGTTGTCTCTGATTGAGAATCATACTTAGGTAGCCTGGGTTTCACTGTTTGTTTGTGGGTGATTGTCTATGTTGATTGCTTGTGTCAGCACAGTTCTCATTTAGCTTCACGGTCGTATATTGTTTTGTATAGTGTGTTTCAGTGTTCAGTGTTTTCTTTATTACATTTCATCATGAACACGCCACATTTTGGTCCTCCGATCCTTCTCGCCTCTCCTCTTCAGATGAAGAGGAGGACGACCGTGACAAGTGTTCTAATCCTAGACACTCAGTTAGATTGTTTCAATATTCCCCATGTTATGTAATGTGAACAGGAACTAACATGGCTGTCACAGGATTCTGTAGTGTCATGTAAATGCTTCGTAATGCAGAAGACTCAATGTCCCACCTTTGGTCTGGCCTACATGATGAACTGTCTGTTAGTCACATAGTATACAGTAATAATGCCCAGTCTGTCCAACTGGCTTGTTTTTCACATCATGTACGATAGATAGATACTGATGTTAAAACCTGGCTTTGTCTCCAGACATGTGTTGTGTTATAATAGATAACACATTTTAACCCAATTTCAGCATCTGATTTCATTTGGACTTTAACACATTACACTTTGGAAGAAGTCAGAATAGCCCATTTAACCAAGCATAGTTCCCTAGACATAATAAACTAATGGACACTATATCAATATTACTGCATGAAAACTAGCCAGCTGGCTAAATCTCTCACATTTACAGAAATGTTCATTGATGTGCTTTGTCCCAGTCACATAAATACACACATACATAAATCTCTACAGGACAGCTATTGATTGTACAGTATAATAAACCATTGAGACCATACCAGACAGCTATTGATTGTACAGTATAAGAAACCATTGAGACCATACCAGACAGCTTCATCATGTATAGCCACCATACATAAAAAAGCTCTGACTGCAGATTTTCAACTGCTGCATTTTAATGTGTGAACATTGAGCGGCGTTGACTTTGCCAATAGTAATATAAATCGCCCAGAGCCATTTTAATGTGAGAACAACATCCTCTACTGGTATAGCACTGAGTGTCAGTTTCCCATCTGCAGGTCTGGATCGATATTTATGATGCAGGAACATATTCATGATAAACTGATCTGAACATCCGCTTAGATATATGGTATTCTGTAGGTTTATAGTGGTATTCTATAGATTTATAGTGGTATTCTATAGGTTTATAGTGGTATTATATAGGTTTATAGTGGCATTCTATAGGTTTATAGTGGTATTCAATAGGTTTATAGTGGTATTCTATAGGTTTATAGGGGTATTCTATAGGTTTATAGATGCATTCTATAGGTTTATAGTGGTATTCTATAGGTTTATAGTGGTATTATATAGGTTTATAGTGGTATTCTATAGGTTTATAGTGGTATTCTATAGGTTTATAGTGGTATTATATAGGTTTATAGTTACAGTGGTATTCTATAGGTTAATAGTTATGGTGGTATTCTATAGGTTTATAGTGGTATTCTATAGGTTTATAGTTATAGTGGTAATGTATAGGTTTATAGTGGTTTTCTATAGGTTTATAGTTATAGTGGTATTCTATAGGTTTATAGTGGTATTCTATAGAGTTATGGAGGTATTCTATAGATTTATAGTGGTATTCTATAGGTTTATAGTGATGGTGGTATTCTATAGGTTTATAGTGGTATTCTATAGGTGTATAGTGATGGTGGTATTCTATAGGTTTATAGTGGTATTCTATAGGTTAATAGTGATGGTGGTATTCTATAGGTTTATAGTGGTATTCTATTGGTTAATAGTTATGGTGGCATTCTATAGGTGAATAGTGATGGTGGTATAGTCTATAGATTTATAGTGGTATTCTATAGGTTTATAGTTATGGTGGCATTCTACAGGCTAATAGTGATGGTGGTATTCTATAGGTTTATAGTGGTATTCTATAGGTTTATAGTGATGGTGGTAATCTTTAGGTTTATAGTGGTATTCCATAGGTTTATGGTGGTATTCTATAGGTTTATAGTGGTATTCTATAGGTTTATAGTGGTATTATATAGGTTTATAGTGGTATTCTGTAGGTTTATAGTGGTATTCTATAGGTTTATAGTGATGGTGGTATTCTATAGGTTTATAGTGATGGTGGTATTCTATAGGTTTATAGTGATGGTGGCATTCTATAAGTTTGTAGTGGTATTCTATAGGTTTATGGTGATGGTGGTATTCTATAGGTTTATAGTGGTATTCCATAGGTTTATAGTTGTATTCTGTAGGTTTCTAGTTATGGTGGTATTCTATAAGTTTATAGTTATGGTGTTATTCTATAAGTTCATAGTGATATTCTATAGGTTAATAATGGTGGTGGCATTCTATAGGTTTATAGTGGTATTCTATAGGTGTATAGTGGTATTCTATAGGTTTATAGTTATGGTGGTATTCTATAAGTTTATAGTTATGGTGGTATTCCATAAGTTTATAGTGGTATTCTATAGGTGTATAGTTATGGTGGTATTCTATAGGTTTATGGTGGTATTATATAGGTTTCTAGTGGTATTCTATAGGTTTATAGTGGTATTCTATAGGTTTATAGTGGTATTCTATAGGTTTATAGTTATGGTGGTATTCTATAGGTTAATAGTGATGGTGGTATTCTATAGGTTTATAGTGGTATTCTATAGGTGTATAGTGATGGTGGTATTCTATAGGTTTATAGTGGAATTCTATAGGTTAATAGTGATGGTGGTATTCTATAGGTTTATAGTGGTATTCTATAGGTGTATAGTGATGGTGGTATTCTATGGGTTTATATAGGTATTCTATAGGTTAATAGTGATGGTGGTATTCTATATGTTTATAGTGGTATTCTATAGGTTTATAGTGATGGTGGTATTCTATAGGTTAATAGTGATGGTGGTATTCTATAGGTTTATAGTGGTATTATATAGGTGTATATTTATTTTGGTATTCTATAGGTTTATAGTGATAGTGGTATTCTATAGGTTTATAGTTATGGTGGTATTCTATAGGTTTATAGTGGTATTCTATAGGTTTATAGTGGTATTCTATAGGTTTATAGTGATGGTGGTATTCTATAGGTTTATAGTGGTTTTCTGTAGGTGTATAGTTATGGTGGTATTCTATAGGTTTATAGTGTTATTCTATAGGTTTATAGTGTTATTCTATAGGTTTATAGTGTCATTCTATAGGTTTATCGTGGTATTCTGTAGGTTTATAGTGGTATTCTATAGGTTTATAGTGATCGTGGTCGTCTATAGGTTTATAGTGGTTTTCTATAGGTGTATAGTTATGGTTGTATTCTATAGGTTTATAGTGGTATTCTATAGGTTTATAGTGGTATTCTATAGGTTTATAGTGGTATTCTATAGGTTAATAGTGATGGTGGTATTCTATAGGTTAATGGTGATGGTGGTATTCTATAGGTTTATAGTGTTATTCTATAGGTGTATAGTTATGGTTGTATTCTATAGGTTTATAGTGTTATTCTATAGGTTTATAGTGTTATTCTATAGGTTTATAGTGGTATTCTATAGGTTTATAGTGATGGTGGTATTCTATAAGTTTATAGTGGTTTTCTATAGGTGTATAGTTATGGTGGTATTCTATAGGTTTATAGTGATGGTGATATTCTATTGGTGTATAGTTTTAGTGGTATTCTATATGTTTATAGTTATGGTGGTATTCTATAGGCTTATAGTGGTATTCTATAGGTTTATAGTGGTATTCTATAGGTTATTAGTGATGGTGGTATTCTATAGGTTTATAGTGGTATTCTATAGGTGTATAGTTATGGTGGTATTCTTTAGGTTTATAGTGGTATTCTATAGGTTTATGGTGGTATTCTATAGGTTTATAGTGATGGTGGTATTCTATAGGTTAACAGTGATGGTGGTATTCTATAGATTTATAGTGGTATTCTTCAGGTTTATAGTGATGGTGGTATTCTATAGGTGTATATTTATAGTGATATTCTATAGGTTTATAGTGGAATTCTATAGGTTTATAGTGGTATTCTATAGGTGTATAGTTATGGTGGTATTCTATAGGTTTATGGTGGTATTATATAGGTTTATAGTGGTATTCTATAGGTTTATAGTGGTATTCTATAGGTTTATAGTGATGGTGGTATTCTATAGGTTAATAGCGATGGTGGTATTCTATAGGTTTATAGTGGTATTCTATAGGTTAATGGTGATGGTGATATTCTATAGGTTTATAGTGGTATTCTATAGGTTTATAGTGATGGTGGTATTCATAGGTTTATCGTTATAGTGGTATTCTATAGGTTTATAGTGATGGTGGTATTCTATAGGTTAATACTGATGGTGGTGTTCTATAGGTTTATAGTTATAGTGGAATTCTATAGGTGTCACGCCCTGAACATAGAGATATTTGTATTCTCTATGTTGGTTAGGTCGGGGTGTGACTTGGGTGGGCATCTAGGTGATTATATTTCTATGTTGGCCTGGTATGGTTCCCAATCAGAGGCAGCTGTTTATCGTTGTCTCTGATTGGGGATCATATTTAGGCAGCCATTTCCCTTTGTGCTTTGTGGGATCTTGTCTAGGTATAGTTGCATGTGAGCACTACTTTGAGCTTCACATTTTGTTTTTTCGCTTTATTGTTTTTGTTCTTTGAGTTTCTCTTCCTAATAAAAGGATGGAAACATACCACACTGCATCTTGGTCCACTCCTTATAACGATCATGACAATAGGTTTATAGTTACGGTATTCTATAGGTTAATAGTTAAGGTAGAAAACATTTTGACACTTGATCATGATCTCATAGGCCATTCAAATAATCCAGACCATAAACCAGGTTATCAACGCCATATGGTGTGTCAAGGGATTTTTCTCATCACAGTACCTGAATTGACCATGGATTGAACAGAATGTCTTTAGTTTGTAGTGGATTAAACTGTGTGGTAACAGACTAGAACCATGCACTGTGAGGGACATTTTAAAAAATATTATTTTTTTTTATTCACTTTTTTTTAAACTAGGCAAGTTAGTTAAAAACAAATCCTTATTTACAATTACAGCCTACACCGGGCAAACCCGGACGACGCTGGGCCAGTTGTGGGCCGCCCTATGGGACTCCCAATCACGGCCGGTTGTGATACATCCTGGATTTAAAAGCCCCATTTCCACTGGATGGGATAGCCCTGGTCATGTAAATGGTTTGTTTCTAGGGAGAAGTTTTATACACCCACTAAAGCCAGTGGACTGCTGGAAGACTAGCTGTCGTCATGGCATCAGCTAATGGTACCTCTTCAGCAAATGCAGACATCTGGACCTAGTACAATACTCACTCAAATATTACACAAATGTTAAGGGTTCAGAAGAAGAAAAACCATACTGAATAGGTATTTACATTTGTTCTGATTCCACTGTCCAAATATCTTCCTACATGTTTTAACTCTCTGTATGCAACCTACTGTATAGATCCATCCTGGCACAGTTCACCACCTGTAAGACCTGGGTTCAAAAACCATTTGAATCATACTTTATCTGGGCTTGATTGAGCTTGCCTGTCTTACTGGACCAGTAGGATAGTCTCAAAACTGCAAACACCGCCTTCTGGCACTCCAGACAGGCTAGAGCAAACGTATAAATTGTTTTAAAGATTTCAAATAGTATTTGAACCCAGGTCTGCTGCTTAACACTGTGGTGGTATGAAGGAACAAAATAGAGAAGGTAGTGGGCTGAAACTGAGGCCACTTCTAAATGATGTATGTTGTTGATCTTTAGAGAAATGTCCCCCCTCTCCCTCTCTGCTGTCTGCTGAAGATAATGATGTCTTTAGGGAGAGAGTGAACCTTTTCCTCCCTTTTACTCTCCCTTCATTTTCCTCTGATTCCCTCTCTTCCCTCCTCTGTCCAGTCTCACTCAGAGTAACCCAGTTAGAAAGAGATGCAGAGAGGGATCGGGGAAGAGAGAGGCGGAGGCCAGACCTTTATCCTTCCCTGTCCTGTCTCCCTAGGATCAGACCAGTAAAGACCATGATATCTCTGTCCTGTCTCCCTAAGATCAGACCAGTAAAGACCATGATATCCCTGTCCTGTCTCCCTAGGATCAGACCAGTAAAGACCATGATATCCCTGTCCTGTCTCCCTAAGTTCAGACCAGTAAAGACCATGATATCTCTGTCCTGTCTCCCTAAGATCAGACCAGTAAAGACCATGATATCTATGTCCTGTCTCCCTAAGATCAGACCAGTAAAGACCATGCTATGAGGCTGGGGCTCAGACCACATATCTAGGCAGGAAGAGAGAGAGAGAGGGAGATGGAGAGACAACTGTTGTTAGCCTCTGCTCAGTGCTCTTGGGCCTTATGACAGGCAGGCAGGGAGGGATGGGAGGCTTTGAGTCTTCGCTCTAGCCCTGACTCTAGCGCTGACTTTAGGGTTTACAGTTGGTTACATTGGTCACATATCACCAGGCAAATTCAATACCTGGTATTTGAAATGATTTCAAGTAGTATTTTAACCCAGGTCTACTCTGCTCAGTCTCTCTCCTCTCTGTCTCTCCTGCAGCAGCACAGTGTGAGACACTACAGGGAGCTGTGTACGCTAGCCTTGCTAATTACACACGGCACTGTGCCTCCCTCACTCAGACAGCGCCCAGGCCACAATACCTACACACACATACCTACACCCACACACATGGCGCTGTGCCTCCCTCCCTCCGACAGCGCCCGGGCTACAATACCTACACACACATACCTACACACACCCACACACGTGGCACTGCGCCTTCCTCGCTCCGACAGCGCCCAGGCCACAATAGCTACACACATATACCTACACACACATACCTACACACACATACCTACACACATGGCACTGTGCCTCCTTCACTCCGACAGCGCCCGGGCTACAACACACACACGCACACACCTACACACACCCACACACGTGGCACTGCGCCTTCCTCGCTCCGACAGCGCCCAGGCCACAACACACACACAGCACTGCGCCTCCCTCGCTCCGACAGCGCCCAGGCCACAACACACACACAGCACTGCGCCTCCCTCGCTCCGACAGCGCCCAGGCCACAACAACACAATCTGGCAGCTCCCCAGTACACACTCTACATCTACCGCTTCAGCTAGCAAATAAACAGAGGGGAGGGGGAGAGAGAGACAGAGGGGGAGGGAAGAAGGGAGTGGAGAGTGAGGGAGATGGTGGGGAGGGAGAAGTGGGGCTAGAGAGAGAGTAGGGGAGAGAGAGAGAGAGAGAGAGAGAGAGAGAGAGAGTAGGGGAGAGAGAGAGAGAGAGAGAGAGAGAGAGAGAGAGAGAGAGAGAGAGAGAGTAGCAGGGGAATTTCTCAAGACAGCAGACTAATTATGTTTACTTACTTGCTGGCTGAGTCCCAAATGGCACCCTATTCGCTTTATTGTGCTCTGGTCTAAAGTAGTGCACTACATAGGGAATAGGGTCCCATTTATGGTGCACACTCTGCCACTTTCTAACCAGAGTGGCTGCCTGGCTGGTGGTAATGGCACTTTACTTTAGACAAGAAGGGTGAAGTTTTGTCATGTGTGGAGAGACTAAGAGATGCACCGTTAGAGTTACAGTAAGGGGTTTGTCTTGTCTGTTGTGTCTGCGTTCCTAATGGCACCCTGTTCCCCACATAGTGCCCTACTTTGACTAGAGCCCTATGGGCCCTGGTCAACCCTACTAGCCCTGGTCAAAAGTAGTGCACTACATAGGGAATAGGTTGCAGTTTAGGTATGCAATTTGTGTCATGTGAGTGGGAACTGCCTTCAAAGCTGTGTTGGAACCAGATCCCGTAAGGGTAACAGATATCTAGAGTGGCCAGGCCCAATGAATACCACAGAGGTTACTGCAGAAAATGCTGTTTACAATGTTTCCATTGGCTCAGCGATTCACCTCCATAGCTGAACATCACCCATAGCCTTAGGTTGTGAGGCTGATCCTTGTGTGAACGTCTATAGGAAAACAACCTGATCATTAGTGTTCAGATGTAGACTTAACATTTAGCAGAAGCTTTAATCCAAAGCGATTTACAGTCATTACCTGCATACATGTTTTTGTATGGGGTGGCCCGGGGAATCAAACCCACAATGCTGACATTACAATCACCATGCTCTACCCACTGAGTTCCAGAAACCACACCGAAAGGCTGACCACAGTGAGAAAGTCTAGAGGGAAACGTCCTAATTGACACTTGATATGACTGACTGTAAGTGTAAATCTCAGATTTTACAGTAGAGCAACACTCAGAGGAAGCGTACCTTATTGCAAAGGTTATATTTAATACTTCAACACATAAAAACAACAGATGGGATGATATAGAGCTGCAGTCATCGTCTTTACGGAGCCACCAGACGTGTTCTTTCTCTGTCACCTGATACGTCTATGACTGTACAAGCTGAGGACATATACATGTGGAAGGTGGATTGCTTAGGGCACGGTTACGTGGCTGTAGTCTTCCACTGAGCCAGGCCCCGTAGTTAGTTCTCGTATCAGAAAAACGATACTCGCTCACATGGCAGTCATGCACACAAGACATTCTGTCTTCTCAGGTGTCCCCTTTACCCTTAAATATCACATGCTAGCTTTAAATAACAACTTTAACCTAATATTAGCACGGACGGGGAGGGAACGGAGGGGACAGGCAAGAGAATGTTCTAAAAACAAGTAAATAGGCCAAACTAAATTAACCTGGCTGAGCGCCTTCCAACACCCTTCCAACCTAAATTAACCTGCACATTTATTTAGGCCACTGTTTTTATTATTAACGATGCAAACGAATAAACAGCATACGATAGTAAAATAGCAAGGACCTTACATTTATTTAGGGCAACTGACTATGTTTATAATGTTAATAATGAATGATGCAGATGAATAAACAGACTGGGATTCAAAACAGTATCTTACATTTATCCCAGGTTTCCCCTCCGCACCATGCTCCCCAGCTGGTCCCTTCTCACCCTGCAGAAGAAAGAGCAAGTTGAAACTCAGGTCCTACACAAGCATGCCATCATTTCCATGCATTATAAGTACAGATGTGCAGTAACAACATGTTGTTTTGAAAGGTCTGACGTCTCCTCAGGAGACTGTTCCACGGTGGTTTATCCAATCATTGATGCTCTTACTGCCAGCGCCTCTTACAAGGGATACAGGTCACAAGCATCATGACAAAATGTCAACTTCATCTATAAACACAATTTATGTCTCCAAACCCAACCCTAAATCTAAATCCTGATTCCTATCCTGAAAGATGAGACCTGATATGACCGGTCTGTCTTCATGTTGTAGCAAAGGTCTCATCTTCAGCAGTTTATTTATCGAAGTGATATGTCCTCTATAGAGACATTCAACTAAACACTGCTAAAGTTCACAGAACAGACAAGAACTCGTTGACATCTTCCAGTCGTGTGCTCTCTGTTTCACTCCCAAGTATATTAAATAACCCACTCGAAGGCAACAGGCTAAAACAAATTCAGAAATTATCCTGTTTATTTGTTTCCATGAAATATCTGTCTGAATGTGGAGTCCTGGTAGTAAACAAATTAGGACTATGTCGACATTATAAATAAATGATGGGGCCAGGGGTGTGTGTGTGTGTGTGTGTGTGTGTGTGTGTGTGTGTGTGTGTGTGTGTATGATAATGAAGTGTTTCTGATGGACCTAATTATCTGACAGTGCACACCCTTGTTTCACATCGTGATTGTAATAGATTTATGTGTTCATCGTTGATGTGTGTGTGTGTGTGTGTGTGTGTTCATCGTCCAGGTTGATAGAGAAGACACTATCACACAGCTGCATAACCAAATCATATCATTAACCAGGAAGAGGCACGCAGCAGTGTTATGATGAAGCTCTCTCTTGGCAGTCACCATCGTTTGAAATACATTCAGTATAGAAAGTGACATCCAAACGTTGCTGAATAAACAGGCATCGTAACAATGCTCCATTTCCACCTGTTTAAGAAAAATCTCAACAACTTTATATGGACAATAAACTTTATTACTTGAAACAAACATGTTGATAATATGCCAATTCAAACAGCAACGATTATCAAGCTGTTGAATAAACAGGGCAACACTTGCCATTGCATGCAGGTATGATGTATTACAATGTTGAAAATGTCCTAGAGAGAAATAGCATACTGTGAGCCACATGATAAGACATAAATCATTACAGCTGCAGGCTTTAAGTAAGATGTTAGCGTTAGTTTTCCACTCTGCATAATAAACATGGAATCTATTCCGTCTTTGAGACAGTCCAGTAATTCCAGAATAGTCCAGTAATGTCAGACTGATCCGTTTAAAAGGCAGGTTTCCTGGACACAGATTAAGCCGAATCCTGGACTAAAGAACATGCTCAATGGAGAATCTTCACGAGGACTAGGCTGTTTCTGTGTCTGTGAAACCAACCCTATGAGGACTAGGTTGTGTCTGGGAAACCAACCCTATGAGGACTAGGTTGTGTCTGGGAAACCAACCCTATGAGGACTAGGTTGTGTCTGGGAAACCAAACCTATGAGGACTAGGTTGTGTCTGGGAAACCAACCCTATGAGGACTAGGTTGTGTCTGTGTCTGTGAAACCAACCCTATGAGAACTAGGTTGTGTCTGGGAAACCAACCCTATGAGGACTAGGTTGTGTCTGGGAAACCAACCCTATGAGGACTAAGTTGTGTCTGTGTCTGTGAAACCAACCCTATGAGAACTAGGTTGTGTCTGGGAAACCAACCCTATGAGGACTAGGTTGTGTCTGTGTCTGGGAAACCAACCCTATGAGGACTAGGTTGTGTCTGGGAAACCAACCCTATGAGGACTAGGTTGTGTCTGTGTCTGTGAAACCAACCCTATGAGGACTAGGCTGTGTCTGGGAAACCAACCCTTTGAGGACAAGGCTGTGTCTGTATCTGGGAAACCAACCCTATAAGGACTAGGTTGTGTCTGTGTCTGGGAAACCAACCCTATGCGGACTAGTTTGTGTCTGTGTCTGGGAAACCAACCCTATAAGGACTAGGTTGTGTCTGTGTCTGTGAAACCAACCCTATGAGGACTAGGCCGTGTCTGGGAAACCAACCCTATGAGGACTAGGTTGTGTCTGGGAAACCAACCCTATGAGGACTAGGCTGTGTCTGGGAAACCAACCCTATGAGGACTAGGTTGTGTCTGTGTCTGGGAAACCAACCCTATGAGGACTAGGTTGTGTCTGGGAAACCAACCCTATGAGGACTAGGCTATGTCTGGGAAACCAACCCTATGAGGACTAGGCTATGTCTGGGAAACCAATCCTGTGAGTTTAGAGCTCAGTAATCCTACTCTGTCACACCCTGCTCAGTTTTAACAGCGGAACCAACCCAGTCTGTGTGACCAATGAGCTGTTGTGTTGAGGTCATCCCACAGATGAACCAACCCAGTTTGTGTGACCAATGAGCTGTTGTGTTGAGGTCAGCCCACAGAGGAACCAACCCAGTCTGTGTGACCAATGAGCTGTTGTGTTGAGGTCATCCCACAGATGAACCAACCCAGTTTGTGTGACCAATGAGCTGTTGTGTTGAGGTCAGCCCACAGAGGAACCAACCCAGTCTGTGTGACCAATGAGCTGTTGTGTTGAGGTCATCCCAGAGAGGAACCAACCCAGTCTGTGTGACCAATGAGCTGTTGTGTTGAGGTCAGCCCACAGAGGAACCAACCCAGTCTGTGTGACCAATGAGCTGTTGTGTTGAGGTCATCCCACAGAGGAACCAACCCAGTCTGTGTGACCAATGAGCTGTTGTGTTGAGGTCAGCTCACAGAGGAACCAACCCAGTCTTGTATTGAGCAGGCAGCCCAGTCCCTGTATGTTGTATTGAGCAGGCAGCCCAGTCCCTGTATGTTGTATTGAGCAGGCAGCCCAGTCCCTGCATGTTGTATTGAGCAGGCAGCACAGTCCCTGTATGTTGTATTGAGCAGGCAGCACAGTCC
This sequence comes from Oncorhynchus clarkii lewisi, assembly GCF_045791955.1. NCBI lineage: Eukaryota > Metazoa > Chordata > Actinopteri > Salmoniformes > Salmonidae > Oncorhynchus > Oncorhynchus clarkii. Next base: position 51,026,172 of record NC_092169.1, read on the forward strand.
TTGTATGTTGTATTGAGCAGGCAGCCCAGTCCCTGTATGTTGTATTGAGCAGGCAGCACAGTCCCTGTATGTCGTACTGAGCAGGCCAGTCAGTGTATTTATTGTACACTGTGCCAGAGGGACAGATTTCTCCCTCAGTCCATTGGCCTAATCAGAGAGGATATGGTGATGAAAAGAGGCGCTTTCATTATGCCATTTTAAACTGTCCATCTGCTCAGCCCAATACTTAGCGGAGCCACACCGCCATTACGAAGGAACTAATTATGCAAAAGCCACAAAATACAGACCATTTCCCTGAAAGCATAGCTTTGTTTTCCTGTAATTTCATAGTCTACTGAAGTCTTTTCACGATATTTATTCTAAACATCTAGCCTTTGGCCCATAAAGCCACACCACCATTATGAAAGAACAAATTATGCAAATGCTACACAATTCTATTCTGGTCCCAGATCTGTTTGTGCTGTAGCTCACTCCTCTGAGACCAGCCCAACATAATGCGGCATTCCTGAGTATTTCCCTGAACCCTTGCATCAATGCATCTCTAAAGGACGTCACGCTGCTTGCTGAGAGAGTACCACTTCCTCCTGATTCGGCTCACACTGATGCTCAAACCCAGAACCTCTGCCTTGCTAGCACATGTGACCGCCCTCCTGAACCAACTTACCAGTCGGTGCCAAACGAAAAAGCTAGTTATTTGCTGATGCAGGTGGGGACAGTTCAGGCTGAGGAGGGAGTTTCCCACACTGCCATGTGATACTCATGCTGCCTGCAGCCTATAGTTGAATTTCCCTGAAACCTTGCATGAACGCATGCTGTTTTACTGTAGGTGCAGAGACTAGGTAAGAGCTGTGATATATACATTCCAGACACGTCCTTCACATGAGACCAAGCTATTAGAGTTCAGGTCAATCCACATTCGACATTATCACCAGATAATCATAGAACACACTGCGCATGTACTGTCATGGTTGCATGTAAAATATGAATAGCTATTGTGTTAGTCTTGAGATTACAGGGGAAAAGGCCTTGGGCTACGAAAGAATGTAGATCCTTCAGAGATGTATTAGAAAACCTGTGCTACAAAATCCTTTCAAATAAAATATATATTACAACAGAAGACATATGCTACATATTAATAACCATGTATCCACTGCAGTGGGACTCTGCATGCTGGGAATGTGAATATCAGTATATCCACTGCAGTGGGACTCTGCATGCTGGGAATGTGATTATCAGTGTATCCACTACAGTGGGACTCTGCATGCTGGGAATGTGAATATCAGTGTATCCACTACAGTGGGACTCTGCATGCTGGGAATGTGAATATCAGTATATCCACTACAGTGGGACTCTGCATGCTGGGAATGTGAATATCTGTATATCCACTGCAGTGGGACTCTGCACGTTTGGATAAACTGGTGTTTATACATGACAGAGAGTGAAACCAGAGACATTTACCATTATGTAATATGTGTGTGTGTGTGTGTGTGTGTGTGTGTGTGTGTGTGTGTGTGTGTGTGTGTGTGTGTGTGTGTGTGTGTGTGTGTGTGTGTGTGTGTGTGTGTGTGTACTTACCGTTGCTCCATCGATCCCCTTAGACCCGTTTGATCCTGCCTCCCCCTGAAATGACAAGGTTGAAACTTGAAATGCTAAAATAACAAACATTGAAGGTCTACTCGTTCACGAGGAGAAATATCTTGGTAGTTTCACTGAGGTCTGTGCCGCAGGGTTCAGTGCAGCTCTGAATGGGCCTTCGTTCACACGTCTACAATGTTTAGCGCCTTGAGTCAACTTCACAACGGAATTACACATCACTTCAGGTTATAAAGAATAAGAGCAGGACTATTTCCCACACACCTTACTGTATATACATGTACAGTACATATTCCATACTGTCCCATATCTAATGCATAAGGAATAGCCACAACTCTATGACTAATGCATATTTACATACACATAAATATTTCTCTGGGTAAGTGCATGATATTCACTTTACAAGATGAAAAAGCGAATGATTTGTTAATCTCCTCTGACCCTGTATTGAAGCAGTTCTGAGAGCGTACATGAGACATTGAATCAGAGGGCATACAATACTGTAAATACATGAGGAGAGGATATACAATAAGTCCTATCTCCCTCCTAAGGGACTATGGCTCTGTGTGTAAATCCCTTTGTGTCCTGGGTGTAAATCCTGTTCCTGGAGAGCTACCATCCTGTAGGTTTTCACTCCAACCCTGTTCCTGGAGAGCTACGCTCCTGTAGGTTTTCACTCCAACCCTGTTCCTGGAGAGCTACCATCCTGTAGGTTTTCACTCCAACCCTGTTCCTGGAGAGCTACGCTCCTGTAGGTTTTCACTCCAACCCTGTTCCTGGAGAGCTACCATCCTGTAGGTTTTCACTCCAACCCTGTTCCTGGAGATCTACCGTCCTGTAGGTTGTCACTCCAACCCTGTTTCTGGAGAGCTACCCTCCTGTAGGTTGTCACTCCAACCCTGTTCCTGGAGAGCTACGCTCCTGTAGGTTCACTCCAACCCTGTTCCTGGAGAGCTACCATCCTGTAGGTTTTCACTCCAACCCTGTTCCTGGAGATCTACCGTCCTGTAGGTTGTCACTCCAACCCTGTTTCTGGAGAGCTACCCTCCTGTAGGTTGTCACTCCAACCCTGTTTCTGGAGAGCTACCCTCCTGTAGGTTTTCAGTCCAACCCTGTTCCTGGAGAGCTACCCTCTTGTAGGTTTTCACTCCAACCCTGTTCCTGGAGAGCTACCATCCTGTAGGTTTTCACTCCAACCCTGTTCCTGGAGAGCTACCCTCCTGTAGTTTTTCAGTCCAACCCTGTTCCTGGAGAGCTACCATCCTGTAGGTTTTCAGTCCAACACTGTTCCTGGAGATCTACCATCCTGTAGGTTTTCACTCCAACCCTGTTCCTGGAGAGCTACCATTCTTGAGGTTTTTGCTCCAACCTTGTTCCTGTAGAGCTACCATCCTGTAGGTTCACTCCAACCCTGTTCATGTAGAGCTACCCTCCTGTAAGTTCACTCCAACCCTGTTGCTGGAGAGCTAACCTTCTTGAGGTTTTTGCTTCAACCCTTATCTAGTGGACCAGATTCTAATAATTAGCTGGTTGATATGCTGAATCCAGTTAGTTACAACTGGGGTTGGAGAGAAAACCTACAGAAGAGGGTTGGAGAGCCCTGCACTACAGAAACACAATGGGGAGAGAAGGAGCGAGTCACCACCACTATCACCACCATCACCATCACCCCCATCATAATCACCACCACCACCACCCCCATCATAACCACCACCGTAATCACCACCGTAACCACCACCATCACCCCCACCACCACCACCCCCACCGTAATCACCACCACCATAACCAGCACCGTAATCATCACCACCACCACCATAACCACCACCGTAACCACCGTAATCATCACCACCACCACCATAACCACCACCACCACCACCATAACCACCACCGTAACCGCCGTAATCACCACCACCATCACCACTAACACCACCACCATCACCACCACCATAACCACCACCACCACCACCACCATAACCACCACCGCAACCGCCGTAATCACCACCACCACCACCATAACCACCACCATCCCCACTAACACCACCACCATCACCCGCACCATAAACACTAACACCACCACCATCACCCCCACCATAACCATCACCCCCACAATAACCACAATCAAACCCACCATAACCACCAACCTTCACCGGTAACACCACCACCAACTCATAATAGCTGATGAAGGGGACATTGTTATTATAATAATAGCTGATGAAGGCGATAGTGTTATTATGGTAGCTGATGAAGGGGATAGTATTGTCATAATAGGTGATGAATTAGATTATTTTATCATAATAGCTGATGAAGGAGATAGTATTATCATGATAGCTGATGAAGGAGATGGTATTATCATGATAGCTGATGAAGGAGATAATATTAACATGATAGCTGATGAAGGGGATAGTATTATCATGATAGCTGATGAAGGGGATAGTATTATCATGATAGCTGATGAAGGGGATAGTATTATCATGATAGCTGATGAAGGGGATAGAATTATCATGATAGCTGATGAAGGGGGTAGTATTATCATGATAGCTGATGAAGGGGATAGTATTATCATGATAGCTGATGAAGGGGATAGTATTATCATGATAGCTGATGAAGGGGATAGAATTATCATGAAAGCTGATGAAGGGGATATTATTATCATAATAGCTGATGAAGGGGATATTATTATCATAATAGCTGATGAAGGGGATAGTATTATCATGATAGCTGATGAAGGGGATAGTATTATCATGATAGCTGATGAAGGGAATAGTCTGATGAAGAGGATAGTATTATTATCATGATAGCTGATGAAGGGGATGGTATTATCATGATAGCTGATGAAGGGGATAGAATTATCATGATAGCTGATGAAGGGGATAGTATTATCATGATAGCTGATGAAGGGGATGGTATTATCATGATAGCTGATGAAGGGGATAGTATTATGCTACTTTAGTTGAACCTTAGTCCAACAGCACTCCAGGACATAGAAAACTCTCTCACAGATTATATGTAGTGGGAGAATAAGAGTTTAGTGGTTTAAAACAGAAACCTTATATCTTACAGATCATGGACAGTCCAAACAAGCCAACAGTCTGACTCACCTTCTGTCCAGGAATACCATCCAGACCTGGTGAGCCAGAAACACCCTGGTCACCCTGAGGTAGAAATAGAACACACACGCACAATTAGGATTAGGCACGCACACACACGAAAGCGCACACACACACACACACACACAGTAAAAGGGAAGGCCTTAAGACATCTCTAAAACAGCAAAACAGTACTCTGCGGTAGCTAATACTGTTCGGGTGGAAACCACACGAACCACACAGGCAGAATAGGCCAAGTCACACCACCATCAATCTCAATATGAATGTTATGACACTTGATATAGACTTTGCATGTCATGTGCAGTGTTGAGTAACGCAGACCAGCTTTAGCCAATTCTCAAACCTTATCAAGTATAGGAAAATGTTTGGGTGGGCCGCGCCTTTTAAGTGTTATGTCATTAGATTGGATCGAGTTTCATAGACAAATATGTCCCTGTGTGTGTGTGTGTGTGTGTGTGTGTGTGTGTGTGTGTGTGTGTGTGTGTGTGTGTGTGTGTGTGTGTGTGTGTGTGTGTGTGTGTGTGTGCGTGCGTGCGTGCGTGTATTCTTCAACTTCAACTTCTAAGGCCTCTAGAGGAGGGTTTAGAGGGTGATGATGCTTTAGAGTGGTCCTGGTGAACTGAAGGTGCTAGACCATGTACAGACCCAGCTGACAGGGCACTCTCTGACTCTCTGTTATGTTTAAAGAGTTTATCATGTTCAAACACATATGTAAGTTGTGAAATATCTCATATCCAGTATTGTATAAATATAAAATATTTCCATGGTAACATACTGTACCTTCTGGCTTGAGTTTCCAGGGAACCCGTCTTTCCTGGTCTCTCCCTGTAAAGGGAAACATGATACAGTCAGTAGCTGCTGATCCCTTATTGGTCATTTAGTTAGTGACTGCTTGTCTTATTGGATGTACAGTCAGTGGCTGGTCTCTAAATGGCTGTACAGTCAGTGGCTGGTCTCTAATTGGCTGTACAGTCAGTGGCTGGTCTCTAATTGGCTGTACAGTCAGTGGCTGTTCTTTTAGTAGCAGCTTGTCTCTCCCACGTCTATGGCAAGTAAGTATGGTTAAAATTGAACTGTTTCTCAAAGTTCCCTGAACACGTCACAGACATGGCTATAATATTTTCCTGAATGTTGCAGCCAAGGAATGGTGGTATGATTGGGACAACATGAATAGGCCTTGATTAAGCTTAGTTTGTTGCAATAGTTCCTTAATTGGACTAATTGTCATAATGATACAGCATTCCACCCTGTATCCCACTGCTGAAGCAGGGTCAGTCCCTGGATGGGAGACCAGATGCTGCTGGAAGTGGTGTCGGAGGGCCAGTAGGAGGCACTCTGGTCTAAAAAATCAAATAAAATGTCCCAGGGCAGTGATTAGGGACATTGCCCTGTGTAGGTTTCTGTCTTCCTGATGGGACGTTAAACGGGTGTCCTGACTCTCTGTGGTCACTAAATATCCCATGGAACGTAACAGTAGGGGTGTTAACTCTGGTGTCCTGGCTAAATTCCCAATCTGGCCACCTAATCATCCCCAGCTTCCAATTGGCTCATTAATCCTCCCTCCTCTCCCTTGTAACTATTCCCCAGGTCTTTGCTGTAAATGAGAATGTGTTAAAATGATGTAAAATAATTAAAAGTTTATTTGGTTGACATAGAACTACAATGGTTAAATGCCACTTTTTTAATCTTCTAATGAGACCATGTTGAAGCAGCTAGCAGAACAAGGCCCCAACACAGTGAAACAGGGTTACTGTGGATCTGGGACTTGTAGCTTGCCAATTATCGGGTAATACAATCCACCTCTCTCCGCAGCTGTTGGAGCGCTGTGTTAAATACAACAGGCTCGGGACAGCTGTAAGGGAAGCAGGATGGGACACTAGCTTAGCTCAGTGAACTGCTGGACCTCCTAAATCCTCTGGCTAATGTGTGAATAAGACACTGACGGCCACTGACTGCAGCCTACATTAGTATAAGGACATGCCCTGGGCCATAATGGTTATAATAACTTTTGGAGAAAATATCCAAATAATGTATGTTTTTGACATTTCTAGAATGTGTCCAAGCTAAAATCTTTAATTGCTACATTCATTTTTGTACTTATAAATTCATGATATTGTATATATCCATAGATTCTAGAAGAACAGAACTCATAAATTAATCATACTGTATACACCCATAGATTTTTGAAGAATTGTACTTATAAATGCCTCATGAGGTTAGTTCAGCTGTCATTCCCCAAAATATAAGCATGTTAAATGTGTAAACAAAGTAAATGTAAATAAACACTCTATAGTGTCAAAACATATTTATATATCATTTTGATATCATGGATGGTCAGTCCTTGCATCCATAGTTCTGTCTACAAATTTAAAAGGTTACTTTTCTGGGGTGGTGCTTAGAGGGGCTAGTAACCAAAAGGTTGCTGGATCGAATACCTGAGCTGACAACGTAAAAATCTGTTGTTCTGCCCCTGAACAAGGCAGTTAACCCACTGTTCCCAGGTAGGCAGCCATTGTAAGTAAGAATGTGTTCTTAACCCACTGTGCCCAGGTAGGCAGCCATTGTAAGTAAGAATGTGTTCTTAACCCACTGTTCCCAGGTAGGCAGCCATTGTAAGTAAGAATGTGTTCTTAACCCACTGTTCCCAGGTAGGCAGCCATTGTAAGTAAGAATGTGTTCTTAACCCACTGTTCCCAGGTAGGCAGCCATTGTAAGTAGGAATGTGTTCTTAACCCACTGTTCCCAGGTAGGCAGCCATTGTAAGTAGGAATGTGTTCTTAACTTACTTGTAAAGTAATATAATGGTTAAATACATGTTTTAAATGTTTTATTATCCAGGCCCATCCCTCAGTTGCTTACCAAAATAGAAACGGGGTGGAGCGCTTCTTATTGTTTCAATTGAGGACTGTAAGCTTTAAAGTAACTGTTCAGTGAAAATCTCATTTTAAAAGGTAGACTGACGCTGCCAGGAGCAGCACGGCAGATATTGAGATGAGTGATATCCAAGACTTCACTCTCACACGGTCACACACAGTATCTGCACATGTTCATGGGTTCACTCTTCGCAGCCTGGTAACCAGGGCGCCAAAACAGAGAAGAAGTTGAGCCATGCGCTTTCTTGGTGGTTGCAGAAACTGACCCACTATGCTGTTTACTTTCTGTATGTATGTTGTATTGCTGAGTCTACCTCTAAAAGATCATTATGTTGTTGACTTCCTGTATGTATGTTGTATTGCTGAGTCTACCTTTAAAAGATCATTATGTTGTTGACTTTCTGTATGTATGTTGTATTGCTGAGTCTACCTCTAAAAGATCATTATGTTGTTGACTTCCTGTATGTATGTTGTATATCTGAGTCTACCTCTAAAAGATCATTATGTTGTTGACTTCCTGTATGTATGTTGTATTGCTGAGTCTACCTCTAAAAGATCATTATGTTGTTGACTTCCTGTATGTATGTTGTATTGCTGAGTCTACCTCTAAAATATCATTATGTTGTTGACTTCCTGTATGTATGTTGTATTGCTGAGTCTACCTCTAAAAGATCATTATGTTGTTGACTTCCTGTATGTATGTTGTATATCTGAGTCTACCTCTAAAAGATCATTATGTTGTTGACTTCCTGTATGTATGTTGTATTGCTGAGTCTACCTCTAAAAGATCATTATGTTGTTGACTTCCTGTATGTATGTTGTATATCTGAGTCTACCTCTAAAAGATCATTATGTTGTTGACTTCCTGTATGTATGTTGTATTGCTGAGTCTACCTCTAAAAGATCATTATGTTGTTGACTTCCTGTATGTATGTTGTATATCTGAGTCTACCTCTAAAAGATCATTATGTTGTTGACTTCCTGTATGTATGTTGTATTGCTGAGTCTACCTCTAAAAGATCATTATGTTGTTGACTTCCTGTATGTATGTTGTATTGCTGAGTCTACCTCTAAAAGATCATTATGTTGTTGACTTCCTGTATGTATGTTGTATATCTGAGTCTACCTCTAAAAGATCATTATGTTGTTGACTCGTATTAGTGGACAAAGCAGAAAAGTGAAGAAGAAATAGTTTAAAAATCCCTCCAACTATGATCTCAAACAGACCATTTAGAAAATGCTTGCCATTTCCTCAGAGAAGATCACGTCATGTTTTTGGCAGAGACGTCAAATTGTCTGAGCTGGCCAATCAGCTGTTTACTTGTCTTTTTATTTTATTTTATTGAATGGTGTATAGATCCACACCATGTTGTTGTTGGGGTACGCCCACACCATGTTGTTGTTGGGGTACGCCCACACCATGTTGTTGTTGGGGTACGCCCACACCATGTTGTTGTTGGGGTACGCCCACACCATTGCAAAACAGAAAATATGCTTTTTAACATACTAAATAAGGAAAAGTAGTTCACTCATTTTGTAATTAATTATAGGTAATAGTTAAATCTGGAAACACTGGACAGTTACTTTAAGGACATTTCCATGTGGCCTACTAGTGATGTTGGAGATACAGTAGCCTATGGAATCTATAGGATCATCAGTGATGTAGGAGATAGACAGTAGCATATGGAATCTATAGGATCATCAGTGATGTAGGAGATAGACAGTAGCCTATGGAATCTATAGAATAATCAGTGACGTAGGAGATAGACACTAGCAGATGGAATCTATAGGATCATCAGTGATGTAGGAGATAGACAGTAGCATATGGAATCTATAGGATCATCAGTGATGTAGGAGATAGACAGTAGCATATGGAATCTATAGGATCATCAGTGATGTAGGAGATAGACAGTAGCCTATGGAATCTATAGGATCAACGGTGATGTAGGAGATAGACAGTAGCATATGGAATCTATAGAATAATCAGTGATGTAGGAGATAGACAGTAGCCTATGGAATCTATAGGATCATCAGTGATGTAGGAGATAGACAGTAGCCTATGGAATCTATAGGATCAACGGTGATGTAGGAGATAGACAGTAGCCTATGGAATCTATAGGATAATCAGTGATGTAGGAGATAGACAGTAGCATATATATAATCTATAGAATAATCACTGAATCAGGAGATAGAACCCTATAGTCTACTGGTATAGGAATGTTCAACATCCATTTAGACAAAGCAGAGTCACCCTAGTAACACCATGCATTGTGTACTGCATGAACTGCATGTGTGTATAACTGATGATGGGGATAGATAATAGCCTATAGCTATTATGTTCTGCCTGATCATTAATAGCACCCACCTGGTGTCCCAGATCTCAATCAGTCCCTGATTAGGGTTAGCAGTGGAACTGGCTTCAAGGTATAGTTTGGAATATAAGGAGCCTATAGGGATGTTTGCATTCTCTTTAAAACAAGTGGACTCTTCCCCAGGGCTGATATGAGGCTTAGGTCCAACGCTCAGCAGAGCATTAAACCCCAATCTGCAGTAGAATCACAGGGTTAAAGATTACCCTGGTGCCTGTAACTCTACATCCACTCCCTGTGTGAACTGAAACATTGTCCTGTGGCATTCTCCTTCTTTCTTCCCCTCTGACTGTCTGTCACACACACACACACACACACACACACACACGTCCCCCTCTAAGTGACAACATGAGCGTTCTCCTCTGTTAAATCCATTAGAGATAATTATGACACTCTTCAACAGGCTAATTAATATTTGTTAGTGCTTCAGCGTGCATAATTGGCCTTATTTCTAACTAGCTGAATGTTTGGTGTGTGATCATGTATTGACAGTGGTGACAATGGTTTTCACCATCTACAAAGTTAGACATTGAAAGCAAAGCTAGATTCTGTGGTGAAGGTTGCTAACGAGCCCTTCACAAGTATCGCGTTACTCAGAACCCACGTTGTTCTCGGGGCAGGTCTGCCAGTTTTCACTAGCAGAAGGGACTTTTCGTAACAGGTTAGGAGAATGAGGTTCAGGTTAGGAACAGGGTTTGGGATAGGGTTAGCTAAAACGCATTAAAAACAAAAAAAACGTGACTGGAACATATCTAGCTACAACCAGGCCTGCCCTGAGAACACCCTTCCTTTCCCCTAATGTGATTCTGCTAAAAAACAACACTACCTCTGACCATGTTGACTGTCTGACAATGTGTTGGCAGTGGTAGCTAAACATTTAAGAATCTTTGAAGTCCGTTGTTAGCATCTGAAAGAGAACGCTGGCTGTTGCTTTGACCTATACAGTGTGTTCGGAAAGTATTCAGACCCCTTCCCCTGCTGTGTCACGTTACAGCCTTATTCTAAAATGGATTCAATAGTTTTTTTTCATCAATCTACACACACAATACCCCATAATGACAAAAAAAGAATGTTATTTAGAAATGTTTGCAAATATAAAAAAATAAATAAACTATCAATTACATAAGTATTCAGACCCTTTACTCAGTACTTCCCCCAGATCTGTGCCTCTACACAATCCTGTCTTGGAGTTCTACGGACAATTCCTTTGACCTCATGGCTTGGTTTTTGCTCTGACATGCGCTGTCAACTGTGGGACCTTATATAGACAGGTGTGTGTCTTTCCAAATCATGTCCGATCAATTGAATTTACCACAGGTGGACTCCAATCAAGTTGTAGAAACATCTCAAGGATGATTAATGGAAACAAGATGCACCTGAGCTCAATTTTGTGCCTTTCTAAATCATGTCCAATCTATTGAATTTACCACAGTCGGACTCCAATCAAGTTGTAAAACATCTAGAGGATGATCAATGGAAACAAGATGCACCTGAGCTCAATTTCCAGTCTCATAGCAAAGGGTCTGAATACTTATGTAAATAAGGTATTTCTGTTGTTTAGTTGTAGTAAATGTGCAAACATTTCTAAAAACCTGTTTTGGCTTTGTCATTATGGGGTATTGTGTGTAGATTGATGAGGATTTAACATGTTTTAATCCTTTTAAGGATTGAAAATGTGGAAAAGGTGAAGGGGTCTGAATGCTTCCTGAATGCACTCTCTCTTCTATTGTGAAAGGCAGCATAATATGAATGGAGAAATAGAGACATTTATCTTTGGTAGTAAAACCATAAGCCCTATTAATGTAGTATGTTTTTAATGCTTTAAGGGATTTTGTGGGCATCCTCCTGAGTTTATGTGTTGTCATTACTCCTCGGGAAGAAAACCTTAGAATACCACTGGATATCAAACACATTTCATACCCTCTTTCATCAAGGATATCATTTTATTTTCCTTCATCCATCCATCCATCCATAATATGATTTTTACTAGACCGTGGCACTAAGTTACAGAAGCTCTTCACTTCAATAAATGCATAAAATTCACTGATGCTTAATTCCCATTGGAAGTCCACTTCTAAGAATGCCTTTTAACCGACAGCCGACTCATTCAGGTTTTACAGTATTACGTTGACTGAGCGTTAAACAGGGGGACTAATGGGTCATATGGAACTGAATTACTGTACAGCTCAAATGAAGCAGAGAAGCATAGCCACTTCTTGAAGACTCATGTACATGTACATACAATAGATGAATGTGTGCTAGCAATAGCAGAATGATGACATTTTATAGAAAGAGGGAACAGAAATCATCATTATAACCTTTTAATGCGCCCCTTACATAGTTATTGGCAATTGAGCTTTTACAGAGATTTATACAGAAGCTCCAATACTACTTAGACTCTAGAGCCTTTAAACAGAATCATAATGAGAACTGTGGGTTAATTGTTATGACCTAACAAGGAAAACGTTGGGGGGGGGGGATTGGGGATTACCTTGTGGTTGTGTTACTTCAAGAGAAGAGACAGTATAAATCCAGCACTGTGGTGAAAGTTGGATGGAGGATCCTAATCCCGTTCACAGTGATGAAACAGCTGTGGTTATCCAGGGTTCTTCAGAAGATTAAACACATCCATCCTGGTATTATAAGAAGGCAGCTTCCTTGAAAGGAAATCACTTTTTCCTAATGGCCTTGTATGATATTATAGGATTTACAGCCCTAGTATTATATTATAGGATTTACAGCCCTAGTACTATGTTATACGATGTACAGCCCTAGTGCTATGTTATACGATGTACAGCCCTAGTACTATGTTATACGATGTACAGCCCTAGTACTATGTTATAGGATGTACAGCCCTAGTACTATGTTATAGGATGTATAGCCCTAGTACTATGTTATAGGATGTACAGCCCTAGTACTATGTTATACGATGTACAGCCCTAGTACTATGTTATACGATGTACAGTCCTAGTCCTATGTTATACGATGTACAGTCCTAGTACTAGTACTATGTTATACGATGTACAGCCCTAGTACTATGTTATACGATGTACAGCCCTAGTGCTATGTTATACGATGTACAGCCCTAGTACTATGTTATACGATGTACAGCCCTAGTACTATGTTATAGGATGTATAGCCCTAGTACTATGTTATACGATGTACAGCCCTGGTACTATGTTATACGATGTACAGCCCTAGTACTATGTTATACGATGTACAGCCCTAGTCCTATGTTATACGATGTACAGCCCTGGTACTATGTTATACGATGTACAGCCCTAGTACTATGTTATACGATGTACAGTCCTAGTACTAGTACTATGTTATACGATGTACAGCCCTAGTACTATGTTATACGATGTACAGCCCTGGTACTATGTTATACGATGTACAGCCCTAGTACTATGTTATACGATGTACAGCCCTAGTACTATGTTATACGATGTACAGTCCTAGTCCTATGTTATACGATGTACAGCCCTAGTACTATGTTATACGATGTACAGCCCTGGTATTAACACATTCACAGCTCCTAGGTGGAATAAAATCTAAACATTGACGTTGTCATTAAATTAATGCTTTTTATTATTCCTTTACAATACCCAGAACGTGTTCAGCACCACACTACAGATGTACTCCATTCCGCCCTGCCTGCTTGCCTTCTCAACGAGCTGTCACTAATTTAATTTAGTCCCACAATGCACTTCTTCTGAAAAGTGATAATAATGCCAGGAATCCTATTCGGGGCAGTTGATTGGTTGTCACAGTGTCGCTGAACCAAGCCTGTCTGTCAAAACGTATAACTTCAACAGAGGTACAGTAATTAAAGGACCCTTTCAGAAGTGACATGACATTGTATTGGATTCACAGTTTAATAGAACAAGTAAATGGTCTGCTCACAGGAGTCTATTCACCTTAGTATGATACGCTTGGAGGTTTCTCTACAAGTTACTTTCAACCTGAAAAAAAAAACGAATTATGACTTTAAAGAGATTTATTTTGTGCTACTTTTAATGATTTAATGGTAGCTAAAGTGCCAAGACTAGTTAAATAAGGATATATGGACAGAGGTGTTTTCTTTGGTCCTAGTAGACCACTATAACAAACCTAACGCCACTTCTACAGCAGGAACATACTAATTATAATGGAGTGTCTCACAAATAACCCAATTCCCCCTCCTCTCGCTCGGTCCTACAGGTAGAATGATTTAACGCTTGTGTAGTAGCTGTTGTACTTTCTCTGAATTCCTGAGTGGTTTTAAGGGAAAAACAGAAGGACTGCATCCCAAATGGCACCCTAGTCTCTATATAGTGCATTTTTTTTGACCAGGCCTATAAGATATCCCATAGGGCTCTGCTCCAAAGTAGTGCACTATATTGGGAATAGGGTTCCATTTAGGACACAACCAAGTTCCTACTAGCTCTGCAAAATGTCTTTACGCAAACTACACCACTCTATGGTAATTGGGTCAATGACCACAAAGACCATCTGGTCCTAAAAGGCGAATCACCACCTGTTCAGAGAAATTACTTCCTATCATTCTTCATTCCCAAACACACTGGCCCTTCTTCTCTCTCTCTTTCTGTCAAACACACTGGCTCTTCTCTCTCTGTCAAACACACTGGCCCTTCTCTCTCTCTCTTTCTGTCAAACACACTGGCTCTTCTCTCTCTCTCTTTCTGTCAAACACACTGGCCCTTCTTCTCTCTCTCTTTCTGTCAAACACACTGGCCCCTCTCTCTCTCTTTCTGTCAAACACACTGGCTCTTCTTCTCTCTCTCTTTCTGTCAAACACACTGGCCCCTCTCCCTCTCTTTCTGTCAAACACACTGGCTCTTCTCTCTCTGTCAAACACACTGACTCTTCTCTCTCTCTCTTTCTGTCAAACACACTGGCTCTTCTCTCTCTCTCTTTCTGTCAAACACACTGGCTCTTCCCTCTCTCTCTGTCAAACACACTGGCTCTTCTCTCTCTTTCTGTCAAACACACTGGCCCTTCTCTCTCTCTCTTTCTGTCAAACACACTGGCTCTTCTCTCTCTCTCTTTTTGTCAAACACACTGGCCCTTCTCTCTCTCTCTTTCTGTCAAACACACTGGCACTTCTCTCTTTCTCTCTGTCAAACACACTGGCTCTTCTCTCTCTCTTTCTGTCAAACACACTGGCTCTTCTTCTCTCGCTCTTTCTGTCAAACACACTGGCTCTTCTTCTCACTCTCTCTCTTTCTGTCAAACACACTGGCCCTTCTCTCTCTCTCTCTTTCTGTCAAACACACCGGCTCTTCTCTCTCTCTCTTTCTGTCAAACACACTGGCTCTTCTTCTCACTCTCTCTCTTTCTGTCAAACACACTGGCGCTTCTCTCTCTCTCTCTCTTTCTGTCAAACACACTGGCCCTTCTTCTCTCTCTCTTTCTGTCAAACACACTGGCCCCTCTCTCTCTCTTTCTGTCAAACATACTGGCTCTTCTTCTCTCTCTCTTTCTGTCAAACACACTGGCCCCTCTCTCTCTCTTTCTGCCAAACACACTGGCTCTTCTCTCTCTCTTTCTGTCAAACACACTGGCTCTTCTCTCTCTCTCTCTGTCAAACACACTGGCTCTTCTCTCTCTCTCTTTCTGTCAAACACACTGGCTCTTCTCTCTCTCTCTCTTTCTGTCAAACACACTGGCTCTTCTCTCTCTCTCCTTCTGTCAAACACACTGGCTCTTCTCTCTCTCCTTCTGTCAAACACACTGGCTCTTCTCTCTCTCTTTCTGTCAAACACACTGGCACTTCTCTCTCTCTCTGTCAAACACACTGGCTCTTCTCTCTCTCTTTCTGTCAAACACACTGGCTCTTCTCTCTCTGTCAAACACACTGGCCCTTCTCTCTCTCTCTTTCTGTCAAACACACTGGCTCTTCTCTCTCTCTCTTTCTGTCAAACACACTGGCTCTTCTCTCTCTCTCTCTTTCTGTCAAACACACTGACTCTTCTCTCTCTCTCCTTCTGTCAAACACACTGGCTCTTCTCTCTCTCTCTCTTTCTGTCAAACACACTGGCTCTTCTCTCTCTCTCCTATCAAACACACTGGCTCTTCTCTCTCTCTCTCTTTCTGTCAAACACACTGGCGCTTCTCTCTCTCTCTCTCTTTCTGTCAAACACACTGGCTCTTCTTCTCTCTCTCTTTCTGTCAAACACACTGGCTCTTCTCTCTCTCTCTCTTTCTGTCAAACACACTGGCTCTTCTCTCTCTCTCCTTCTGTCAAACACACTGGCTCTTCTCTCTCTCTCTCTTTCTGTCAAACACACTGGCTCTTCTCTCTCTCTTTCTGTCAAACACACTGGCTCTTCTCTCTCTCTCTCTCTTTCTGTCAAACACACTGGCTCTTCTCTCTCTCTCTGTCAAACACACTGGCTCTTCTCTCTCTCTCTTTCTGTCAAACACACTGGCTCTTCTCTCTCTCTCTCTTTCTGTCAAACACACTGGCTCTTCTCTCTCTCTCTCTTTCTGTCAAACACACTGGCTCTTCTCTCTCTCTCTCTTTCTGTCAAACACACTGGCTCTTCTCTCTCTTTCTGTCAAACACACTGGCGCTTCTCTCTCTCTCTCTCTTTCTGTCAAACACACGGGCTCTTCTTCTCTCTCTCTTTCTGTCAAACACACTGGCTCTTCTCTCTCTCTTTCTGTCAAACACACTGGCTCTTCTCTCTCTCTCTTTCTGTCAAACACACTGGCTCTTCTCTCTCTCTCTCTTTCTGTCAAACACACTGGCTCTTCTCTCTCCCTCTCTTTCTGTCAAACACACTGGCTCTTCTCTCTCTCTTTCTGTCAAACACACTGGCCCTTCTCTCTCTCTCTTTCTGTCAAACACACTGGCTCTTCTCTCGCTCTCTCTTTCTGTCAAACACACTGGCTCTTCTCTCTCTCTTTCTGTCAAACACACTGGCTCTTCTCTCTCTCTCCTTCTGTCAAACACACTGGCACTTCTCTCTCTCTTTCTGTCAAACACACTGGCTCTTCTCTCTCTCTCTTTCTGTCAAACACACTGGCTCTTCTCTCTCTCTCTCTTTCTGTCAAACACACTGGCACTTCTCTCTCCCTCCTTCTGTCAAACACACTGGCTCTTCTCTCTCTCTTTCTGTCAAACACACTGGCTCTTCTCTCTCTCTCTCTTTCTGTCAAACACACTGGCTCTTCTCTCTCTCTCTGTCAAACACACTGGCTCTTCTCTCTCTCTCTTTCTGTCAAACACACTGGCTCTTCTCTCTCTCTCTCTTTCTGTCAAACACACTGGCTCTTCTCTCTCTCTCTCTTTCTGTCAAACACACTGGCTCTTCTCTCTCTCTCTCTTTCTGTCAAACACACTGGCTCTTCTCTCTCTTTCTGTCAAACACACTGGCGCTTCTCTCTCTCTCTCTCTTTCTGTCAAACACACGGGCTCTTCTTCTCTCTCTCTTTCTGTCAAACACACTGGCTCTTCTCTCTCTCTTTCTGTCAAACACACTGGCTCTTCTCTCTCTCTCTTTCTGTCAAACACACTGGCTCTTCTCTCTCTCTCTCTTTCTGTCAAACACACTGGCTCTTCTCTCTCTCTCTCTTTCTGTCAAACACACTGGCTCTTCTCTCTCTTTCTGTCAAACACACTGGCGCTTCTCTCTCTCTCTCTCTTTCTGTCAAACACACGGGCTCTTCTTCTCTCTCTCTTTCTGTCAAACACACTGGCTCTTCTCTCTCTCTTTCTGTCAAACACACTGGCTCTTCTCTCTCTCTCTTTCTGTCAAACACACTGGCTCTTCTCTCTCTCTCTCTTTCTGTCAAACACACTGGCTCTTCTCTCTCTCTCTCTTTCTGTCAAACACACTGGCTCTTCTCTCTCTCTTTCTGTCAAACACACTGGCCCTTCTCTCTCTCTCTTTCTGTCAAACACACTGGCTCTTCTCTCGCTCTCTCTTTCTGTCAAACACACTGGCTCTTCTCTCTCTCTTTCTGTCAAACACACTGGCTCTTCTCTCTCTCTCCTTCTGTCAAACACACTGGCTCTTCTCTCTCTCTTTCTGTCAAACACACTGGCTCTTCTCTCTCTCTCTCTTTCTGTCAAACACACTGGCTCTTCTCTCTCCCTCCTTCTGTCAAACACACTGGCTCTTCTCTCTCTCTTTCTGTCAAACACACTGGCACTTCTCTCTCTCTCTTTCTGTCAAACACACTGGCTCTTCTCTCTCTCTCCTTCTGTCAAACACACTGGCTCTTCTCTCTCTCTTTCTGTCAAACACACTGGCACTTCTCTCTCTCTCTTTCTGTCAAACACACTGACTCCTCTCTCTCTTTCTGTCAAACACACTGGCACTTCTTCTCTCTCTTTCTGTCAAACACACTGGCGCTTCTCTCTCTCTCTCTCTTTCTGTCAAACACACTGGCTCTTCTCTCTCTCTCCTTCTGTCAAACACACTGGCTCTTCTTCTCTCTCTCTTTCTGTCAAACACACTAGCGCTTCTCTCTCTCTCTCTCTCTCTCTCTGTCAAACACACTGGCTCTTCTCTCTCTCTCTCTCTCTCTCTCTGTCAAACACACTGGCTCCTCTCTCTCTCTTTCTGTCAAACACACTGGCTCTTCTTCTCTCTCTCTCCTTCTGTCAAACACACTGACTCCTCTCTCTCTCTCTTTCTGTCAAACACACTGGCACTTCTTCTCTCTCTTTCTGTCAAACACACTGGCGCTTCTCTCTCTCTCTCTCTTTCTGTCAAACACACTGGCTCTTCTTCTCTCTCTCTCCTTCTGTCAAACACACTGGCTCTTCTTCTCTCTCTCTTTCTGTCAAACACACTAGCGCTTCTCTCTCTCTCTCTCTCTCTCTGTCAAACACACTGGCTCTTCTCTCTCTCTCTCTCTCTCTCTCTGTCAAACACACTGGCTCCTCTCTCTCTCTTTCTGTCAAACACACTGGCTCTTCTTCTCTCTCTCTCCTTCTGTCAAACACACTGGCACCTCTCTCTCTCTCTCCTTCTGTCAAACACACTGGCACCTCTCTCTCTCTCTCGCTCTCTCTGTCAAACACACTGGCTCTTCTTCTCTCTCTCTTTCTGTCATACACACTAGCGCTTCTCTCTCTCTCTGTCAAACACACTGGCTCTTCTTCTCTTTCTTTCTGTCAGTCCCTTCGGCCCTCAGCCCTCCATTTGTGCATTCACACGCTCATCTGCTATATACACAATTGTCCCTATGCTGAGGGAGTGAAAATTATGGAGGGTGTATTAGACCCTCCGATAGCCACTTCAAAGGCTTCAGAGCGATGTGTAATCCCATAACGCACCACATTATTTTTGAGTTCGCACAATTTCACACAAAACAATGGAGAGGCGTAATGGAGAGCCACCTGTACTTGTTTGTGTCTGATTTCAAGGCTTAAAACACGTAGCAAATGAAATGTTGAACTGATACTGACGGTTATATATTGTAAAAGGACTGAATTTCATACTCGTTCTATTACTTTAGTTGATTCTGTCTGGGACATATTTCCATTGTTAAATCATGGAGGATAACACACAATACAGTCTGGGACATATTTCCATTGTTAAATCACGGAGGATAACACGCAATACAGTCTGAGACTTATTTCCATTGTTAAATCATGGAGGATAACACGCAATACAGTCTGGGACATATTTCCATTGTTAAATCATGGAGGATAACACTCAATACAGTCTGGGACATATTTCCATTGTTAAATCATGGAGGATAACACGCAATACAGTCTGGGACATATTTCCATTGTTAAATCATGGAGGATAACATGCAATTCAGTCTGGGATATATTTCCATTGTTAAATCACGGAGGATAACACGCAATACAGTCTGGGACTTATTTCCATTGTTAAATCATAGATAACACACAATACAGTCTGGGACATATTTCCATTGTTAAATCATAGATAACACACAATACAGTCTGGGACATATTTCCATTGTTAAATCATGGAGGATAACACAATACAGGACATATTTCCTTATTTCTGTCTCCGTCTGTGTCTGTCTTTTCTCTGTCTCTGTCTGTCTGTCTTTTCTCCATCTCTCTCTGTCTGTCTTTTCTCCATCTCTGTCTGTCTGTCTTTTCTCCATCTCTGTCTGTCTTTTCTCCATCTCTGTCTGTCTGTCTTTTCTCCATCTCTGTCTGTCTTTTCTCCATCTCTGTCTGTCTGTCTTTTCTCCATCTCTGTCTGTCTGTCTTTTCTCCATCTCTGTCTGTCTGTCTTTTCCCCATCTCTGTCTGTCTTTTCTCCATCTCTGTCTGTCTGTCTTTTCTCCATCTCTGTCTGTCTTTTCTCCATCTCTGTCTGTCTGTCTTTTCTCCATCTCTGTCTGTCTTTTCTCCATCTCTGTCTGTCTGTCTTTTCCCCATCTCTGTCTGTCTTTTCTCCATCTCTGTCTGTCTGTCTTTTCTCCATCTCTGTCTGTCTGTCTTTTCTCCATCTCTGTCTGTCTTTTCCCCATCTCTGTCTGTCTTTTCTCCATCTCTGTCTGTCTGTCTTTTCCCCATCTCTGTCTGTCTTTTCTCCATCTCTGTCTGTCTTTTCCCCATCTCTGTCTGTCTTTTCCCCATCTCTGTCTGTCTTTTCCCCATCTCTGTCTGTCTTTTCTCCATCTCTGTCTGTCTTTTCTCTGTCTGTCTTTTCTCCATCTCTGTTTGTCTTTTCTCTGTCTGTCTTTTCTCCATCTCTGTTTGTCTTTTCTCTGTCTGTCTTTTCTCCATCTCTGTTTCTCTTTTCTCTGTCTGTCTTTTCTCCATCTCTGTTTCTCTTTTCTCTGTCTGTCTTTTCTCCATCTCTGTTTGTATTTTCTCTGTCTGTCTTTTCTCCATCTCTGTCTGTCTTTTCTCTGTCTGTCTTTTCTCCATCTCTGTTTGTCTTTTCTCTGTCTGTCTTTTCTCCATCTCTGTTTGTCTTTTCTCTGTCTGTCTTTTCTCCATCTCTGTTTGTCTTTTCTCTGTCTGTCTTTTCTCCATCTCTGTTTGTCTTTTCTCTGTCTGTCTTTTCTCCATCTCTGTCTGTCTTTTCTCCATCTCTGTTTGTCTTTTCTCTGTCTGTCTTTTCTCCATCTCTGTCTGTCTTTTCTCTGTCTGTCTTTTCTCCATCTCGGTCTGTCTTTTCTCCATCTCTGTCTGTCTTTTCTCCATCTCTGTCTGTCTTTTCTCCTTCTCTGTCTGTCTTTTCCCCATCTCTGTCTGTCTTTTCCCCATCTCTGTCTGTCTTTTCTCTGTCTGTCTTTTCACCGTCTTTGTCTCTCCCTGAAATATGTGACTAAGGAAGCACAACAGCTTTATCTCTGTTAGAATTGTAACTGAATTCTACAGGTACAATACCTGTGTACACTTGTACAGTAATGATGGTATTTACTGAGCCAGATAGATATTCAACATCTCCTTTACCTTGTCTCCTTGATCGCCTTTCTGTCCTGGAAGTCCTGCCAAGCCTGGTAGACCTTGATCACCCTACAAAGAACAATAACATTTAATTGATGTAATTTACCTGAACTAGCTTGCTAATGACTGTCCATCCACACATTAAAAACTCCCCAAAGACATGAGAAATTCCCCAAGGTACCCCTCTGTCTGAAGTCTGCTTTCAGAACTTCCATGGACATTAGTGGAACCACCTCTGGAGATGACGGCCATGCCTTAAACAAAGCAACTACATATTTGTGCCAAATTACTGCTAATAAGCTTTTATTTCCTGCCTTTGGTTGGCATCCAAGAAAACCCATTGGCATAAATGTGCTTTAATTTGGTATTTCTTTTCTTGTTTAATACGTTTGGTGTCAGCAGTGGGATATCTGAATGCATGGTTCCATTAGAACAGAACACTCCAACCCATTAGGATTATATTTGCTGTTTGGACAGATTGTTCCTGAGGATTGCTCAACTCCGATCTCCTATATCGAGGTTGAGTTGAGTATTGATAAGTGGTCTCACGATTTGCTAGCAACAACATTGAGTTGCCACCAGTCGATACTTGAAATTCTGAAAACGCTTACCTGTACCTATTTTAGTCCTGTACAACAAGAAGTCCTTCCGAAGGGTGCTGAAATTCATACTTTTACTAAAAATGTTTATCGAATACAATGGCACCCTATTCCCTATTGGCCTTGGTCAAAAGTAGTGCACAAAACAGAGAATAGAGTGCTGTTTGGGACGCAAGATATTTCTATGGACTGTACCTTCTCTGCTGAACATTGACATCTGTCACTGCTGGAATGCTGGACCCGCTGGACCCGAGCTGGCTGGACGGGCTGGGAGAGCATCCGGGGGAGCTGGCCTGCTCCATCTGTATTCAAGGGATTGGGAGTCACCCCTCCAGCACTAGGGCCCTCCCTGCTAGGCTCACACTGTAGGATCAATACAAAGATTTACAGTTGGGATTTTTACTATTTTGTTGCCTTACAACCTGGAATTAAAATAGATTTTTGGGGGGTTTGTATCATTTGATTCACACGACATGCCTACCACTTTGAAGATGCAAAATATTTTTTATTGTGAAACAAACACGAAATAAGACAATAAAACAGGGGTGGTGAGAGGTGTTGGGTTTGTACCAGACATAGCGTTTTCCTTGATGGCCAAAAAGCTCAATTTTAGTCTTGTCTGACCAGAGTACCTTCTTCCATATGTTTGGGGAGTCTCCCACATGCCTTTTGGCAAACACCAAACGTGCTTCCTTATTTTTTCTTTAAGCAATGTCTTTTTTCTGGCCACTCTTCTGTAAAGCCCAGCTCTGTGGAATGTGGAAGTGGTCCTATGGACAGATACTCCAATCTCCACTGTGGAGCTTTGCAGCTCCTTCAGGGTTATCTTTGGACTCTTTGTTGCATCTCTGATTAATGCTCTCCTTGCCTGGTCTGTGAGTTTTGGTGGGCAGCCCTCTCTTGGCAGGTTTGTTGTAGTGCCATATTCTTTCAATTATTTAATAATGGATTTTTATATCCGAACCCTGATCTGTACTTCTCCACTCCCTGACCTGTTTGGAGCTCCTTGGTCTTCATGGTGCCACTTGCTTGGTGGTGGCTCTTGCTTAGTGATGTTGCAGACTCTGGGGCCTTTCAGAACAGGTGTACATATACTGAGATCATGTGACAGATCATGTGGCACTTGCACACATGTGGACTTAAGTTAATTTGCTAATTAGTTCTGAAGGTAACTGGTTGCACCAGATCTTATTTAGGGGCTGAATACATATACACGCACCACTTTTCAGTTTTTTAAATAGTTTTAATTGTTTGAAACAAGTTATTTTTTTGATTTCACTTCACCAATTTGGACTATTTTATATATGTCCACTACAAACTGTTTAGACACATGACTCTGCTATTTAAGGGCCAGTTTCCTGGAACCACCTTAAGCCTAATCATTTCATGTTGCTATTCAATTCTGTTTTCTAGTTGACTTGAACTTGAGTCCAGGGCTAGACAGAATGTTGGTCTAGAAAGCAATGTAAAATCTCAATTGAAAGTGCTATTTAGTTTAGGAGTAGGCTTAATTTGGGTATAGGAAACCAGACAATTACAATACAACACATGTTGAAATGCAGTTCTCAAATAGTCTGAAATGTAATAACAGTCCAGTACCACTACCGTATTTATAATCAGTTAATGTCCAATGATTCATTGACTCAATGAGTTACCTTAATTACTGTGAAACTAGATGACTGTCCCAGGGGAATGAGGAAAGGACAATACTTAAGGTTTTGAATGCCAATACATTATTTCCTACCATATTAACTGAGCCCCAGTACTGAAACTCAATGCACACTGAGATAACATCCTGGTTATGGATATATATTATAACTGTCAGAGGCCAAAGGTGAGAGGTCACTGAAACACACTATTTCCAACCATATAGACCACATGTGACCTAGCACATTGAATCAACATAACCCAACACTCACTGAGATGACAACATGGTTATGAATACGTATAGGCCCAACTGTCAAAATGTCAAAGGTCACTTCTCCTTTTAAACACAGTTAGCAGTCCAAATTGCACACTTTTTCCTATGGGCTCTGGTCAAACGTAGTGCACTATACTGGGAATAGGGTGCTATTTGGGATTCATCCACAGTCTGTAAGGTCACTCTCCATTGACCTGGTCTGCAATATGATCTAACAGAAGAATATCTATCTATCAATCTATCAATCAAATGTATTTATAAATCCCGTTTTACATCAGCAGCTGTCACAAAGATATTGCACAGTAACCTGGATAAGATGTCCCCTATGGAAGAAACATCATTCAGTTGGGTAGTTTTCAAGAAGGACAAACACAACTCAACCAGATTATGTTACATATTGCTCTTAAATTTAAATATCGACCAAGAAGCCAGTTCCACTGCTTTAAAAAAAATATATATATATTCCCCTCTTACAATTGACTCATTCACCCCCCTCCTCTCCCCTCACTCATTCATCCCCCTAACTATTCCCCAGGTCGTTGCTGTAAATGAGAACGTGTTCTCAGTCAACTTACCTGGTAAAATAATGGATAAATATATATATGTTTTTTTAATTAAAAAAAATAATCAGGGACTGATTTAGATCTGGGAAAGCAGGTGGGTGCAATTAATTATCCGGTAGAACAGAAAACTAGAAGTACTCCGGAATTCATAGGGTAAGAATTTAATAACCCTGCTCTACTGTATATCAAGCCACGTCGAAGGTCTCATGTATGTCCTAAAATGTGCACTGTACATAAAAGGAGTGTAAAATATCTTACCGTAGATCCTGCCTGCTCACAGCAGTTCTCCATCTCAGCCAGGTATGGGTCACAGTAGATCAGGATTTGTTGCAGTTCGATCTGGAGAGAAAGACATCTGTTAGGGACATTATGATGATTCAGATATAGAGAAAAACTAACAATGTATATTTTGAAATAGGAAACATGTTTCTTTGACCGAAACTAAGCAACCCCAGCACACCAAAATTGGTTCTGTGAAAGTTCCCAGAACATTTGTTTGTTCGCGGCAAATGTTCTTTTAGAATGCTTGTATAAAACATTTGCCTGATGTTTCAAGAACATTCAAGAACTATTCTTTAACATGTTCCCAGAATCATTTCATTAGTCTGGTGAGAACTTTTGGGGACATCACAAAAGATATGTTCCCCAAACACAAAAGCTGTCCAGTTGGGCCTCCGCTTCTAGAATGGTTCTTTAAGGGTGCAAAAAGCATGAGATATTACAAGTACGTTCCCAGAACACATTTCCTCTGTTCTTTAAAGGTTCCAAGAATATTTCATTAGGTTGTGGTAACACTGACTGGTCAAGAGATATGTTCCCAAAACACAAAAACTGTCCAGTTATGCAAACATTCAGTTATCAAATAAAATGTTATTTGTCACATGTGCCGAATACAACAGGCCCGTCAGGTAGTCCAGGATCCAGTTGCAGAGGGAGTTGTTAGTCCCAGGGTCCTTAGCTTAGTGATGAGCTTTATGGGCACTATGGTGTTGAAAGCTGAGCTGTAGTCAATGAACAGCATTCTCACCTTCTCACCTTTTCTCCAGGTAGGAAAGAGCAGTGTGGAGTGCGATTGAGATTGCGTCATCTGTGGATCTGTTGGGGCTGTACGGAAATTGGAATGGGTCTAGGGTTTCTGGGATGATGGTGTTGATGTGAGCCATGACCAGCCTTTCTAAGCACTTCATGGCTATCGACGTGAGTGCAACAGTTCGGTAGTCATTTAGGCAGGTTACCTTCACTTTCTTGGACACAGGGACTATGGTGGTCTGCTTCAAACATGTAGGTATTACAGACTCGGTCAGGGAGAGGTTGAAAATGTCAGTGAAGACACTTGCCAGTTGGTCCGTGCATGCTCTGAGTACACGTCATGGTAATCCGGCCTTTCCGATGTGAGCAACATCTGTTTAAGGGTCTTGCTCACATCAGCTATGGACAACGTGATCACACAGCTGTCCAGTTTCCCTTTGTAGTTCATAATAGTTTATAAGCCCTGCCACATCCAACGAGCGTCAGAGCGGGTGTAGTAGGATTCAATCTTAGTCCTGTATTCACGCTTTGCCTGTTTGATGGTTCGTCTGAGGGCAAAGCGGGATTTCTCATAAGCGTCTGGATTAGTGTCCCGCTCCTTGAAAGCAGCAGTCCTAGCCTTTAGCTCATGAGGATGTTGCCTGTAATCCATGACTTCTGGTTGGGAAATGTACGTACTGACACTGTGGGGACGACGTCGTCGATGCACTTATTGATGAATCCGGTGACTGAGGTGGTATTCTCCTTAATGCCATTGGATGAATCCCGGAAAATATTCCAGTCTGTGCTAGCAAAACAGTCCTGTAGCGTAGCATCCGTGTCATCTGACCACTTCCGTATTGAGCGAGTCACTGGTACTTCCTGCTTTAGTTTTTGCTTGTAAGCAGGAATCAGAAGGATGGAATTATGATCAGATTTGCCAAATGAAAGGTGGTCTAGAGTTTTTTTCCCTCTGTTTGCACATATGACATAATGGTAGAAATTAGGTAAAAAGGATTGCCTGCATTAAAGTCCCCGGCCACTAGGAGCGCCGCTTCTAGATGAGCATTTTCTTGTTTGCTTATTGTCTTATACAGTTCATTGAGTGCTGTCTTAGTACCAGCATCGATTTGTTGTGGTAAATAGATAGCTAGGGAAAATATAGATGAAAACTCTCTCGGTAGATAGTGTGGTCTACGGCTTATCATGAGGTACTCTCCCTCAGGCGAGCAATACCTTGAGACCTCTTTAATATTAGACACCAGCTGTTATTCATCTTACCAGACGTATCTGTTCTGTCCTGCCGATGCATGGAAAACCCAGCCAACTGTATAAAATCTGTGTTGTGGTCCAGCCACGACTCGGTGAAACATAAGATATTACAGTTTTATTTTTATTTATTTTTTTTACCCCTTTTTCTCCCCAATTTCGTGGTATCCAATTGTTGTAGTAGCTACTACTGTTGTAGGAATGCTCACGCAACATCAGGCAAATGTTAAACATTCATCACCATGAATGGATCGCTTTTGTGTAACGAGAACATTTGCGACAACCTAACAAATGTTCTGGGAACTTTCACAGAGCCAATTTTGGTTTGCTGGGAAAACATTACTGGTACACTGTGTTATTTCATTACCTGGAAGACTAATGAGAACTATTGAGGAATGTTCTGTGATGATTGTTACAGGTGTTGTGCACAACATTTTAATGAATGTTAGGAGAATATTCCAACGATATTTCATTTAAAATATTTTTAGAAAAATAAAATATTTTGTTATCAAATGTTATCATCCAGGTGTTAGATAAAACCCTAACTAGAACTTAATGGGAATCTTAGCTAATGTTCTGGGAATGTTCCCGGTTTGCTGGGACCCTTCTAGACATTGCCCTTGAAGGCAACCATATATAGTTACTGTATGTTTAAAAGTATAATGTCGATCTCATGGACTGTCAGTCATGCTCCGTCTATGAATTTCAGAACGGTTATATTTCCAGATTGTGGCTTTAGGCCTAAACGTACATCTACAGGCCGTCCATCCTCCACCCGGGTTGTAATCAGCGTATATCCGCTGGGGTCGATTTCATCCTTCTCGTCTGTCAGCCTCCTCTCTATTAGTTTACAGTCCATGTAAACGGAGACGATGCTGCTCTGGACCGCCACACCCAGCTTGTGCCATTGGCGGTCAAACAGGGTGTGCAGGTCTCGGCTCTTAAAGGTGTAGTGGAGGCTGTTCTTCAGAAGGCCCCGGGCTGAGAACTCCACTGCTCGTTTAGCACCGTCCAACACTACAGACACCTGAAGATAGAGCCGGAGGAGATTGTAAGACATTATATTGCCTCATAACAAGTTATAAAGCTTTATACCTGCCGGTGTTGCCTTCCATTCATTACCATTACCATCAGGGTCATGGTAGATACAAGCATCAGTCATGGCATGAAAACATTGATCAATTAACCAATGGTAAACCAACTGACAGACCGACCTACTGACCACACGGCCAACCGACTTGACTGACCTACCAGCCAACGGACCTACCAGCCAACCAGCCGATGGACCGACTGACCTGCTGGGCGAACTGGCAGAGTGAGTGAGCGATCGACTGATCAGTCAATCAACAAATCAATAAATCAATATAGATCCAATCCCAATTCAATGCTATACATCCAGACATCATGAATATCCTTATAGTGGACACTCAGACCTACCTGGGTACCTCCCGTCTGGTCGAATATCTGCCACAGATACCAGCGGTCTTTCTTTGTGGTTTTCCTCAGCCGGAAGGTGGTAACTAGAGAGTATTCACTGGACAGACCATTGGGGAACACCAATCTGAAAGAAAAAAATTACATTGTTCGAGCTGCATATTGTCAAATTGAATCACAAAAATATATGAAACTGAACAATGGGCCTAACAGTGAAAATTTTGTTTTGGAACTTTCAGTCTTGGTTGGAAGAGCATTAATAGCTAACGTAGAAGATTTTACCCATAAAATTAGCATTTGCTAAATGGACTGTCAAAAATAAACATTGAGAATGAATATGAATAATCATGCTGGATGTCTTATAGCTTTCTATGACTGTGTAGTAAGAAAACCAATCAACTTGAACCACTTGACAACGTTCTTCTATAGCCCCCTAGCGCAAAATGGCCGCTTACATATAAAGCTAGAATTTTATGCCAAACATGATTCATCCAGCCAGATTACATTTATTTCAGCATCCCTGTCATTCCAAATCGAATAATCATTTATTCAAACTTAAATTAAATTCCTCTTACTTCACATACAGGTCTAGACTAGAAAACACAAGACCATGGCTAACTACAGTATATAGCTTAGAAAGAAAACATTGTTATAAAGAGAAAAATGCAAAAAGGAAGATGACAAGGCGATAGGTTTGTTAACCCAGACGTTTCAGTTCAACACTGCTGGCAGAACATCTCTAGCACATTGTGAACACTGAATGTAATGGGGATGGTACCACCAACAGACAGTGGGGAGAACAAGTATTTGATAACCTGAAAAATCGGCAGTGTTTCCGACTTACAAAGCATGTAGAGGTCTGTAATTTTTATCATAGGTACACTTCAACTGTGAGAAAATAACATTGTATGATATATAAGTAATTCATTAGCATTTTATTGCATGACATAAGTATTTGATACATCAGAAAAGCAGAACTTAATATTTGGTACAGAAACCTTTGTTTGCAATTACAGAGATCATACGTTTTCTGTAGTTCTTGACCAGGTTTGCACACACTGCAGCAGGAATTTTGGCCCACCCCTCCATACAGACCTTCTCCAGATCCTTCAGGTTTCGGGGCTGTCGCTGGGCAATACGGACTTTCAGCTCCCTCCAAAGATTTTCTTTTGACTTCAGGTCTGGAGACTGGCTAGGCCACTCGGGGACCTTGAGATGCTTCTTACGGAGCCACTCCTTAGTTGCCCTGGCTGTGTGTTTCGGGTCGTTGTCATGCTGGAGGACCCAGCCACCACCCATCTTCAATGCTCTTACTGAGGGAAGGAGGTTGTTGGCCAAGATCTCACGATACATGGCCCCATCCATCCTCCCCTCAATACGGTGCAGTCGTCCTGTCCCCTTTGCAGAAAAGCATCCCCAAAGAATGATGTTTCCACCTCCATGCTTCACGGTTGGGATGGTGTTCTTGGGGTTGTACTCATCCTTCTTCTTCCTCCAAACACGACAAGTGGAGTTTAGACCAAAAAGCTATATTTTTGTCTCATCAGACCACATGACATTCTTCTATTCCTCCTCTGGATCATCCAGATGGTCATTGGCAAACTTCAGACGGGCCTGGACATGCGCTGGCTTGAGCAGGGGACCTTGCGTGCGCTGCAGGATTTTAATCCATGATGGCATAGTGTGTTACTAATGGTTTTCTTTGAGGCTGTGGTCCCAGCTCTCTTCAGGTCATTGACCAGGTCCTGCCGTGTAGTTCTGGGCTGATCCCTCACCTTCCTCATGATCATTGATGAGGCTTGCATGGAGCCCCAGACCGAGGGTGATTGACCGTCATCTTGAACTTCTTCCATTTTCTAATAATTGCGCCAACAGTTGTTGCCTTCTCACCAAGCGGCTTGCCTATTGTCCTGTAGCCCATCCCAGCCTTGTGCAGGTCTACAATTTTATCCCTGATGTCCTTACACAGCTCTCTGGTCTTGGCCATTGTGGAGAGGTTGAGGTCTGTTTGTTTGAGTGCGTGGACAGGTGTCTTTTATACAGGTAACGAGTTCAAACAGGTGCAATTAATACAGGTAATGAGTGGAGAACAGGAGGGGTTCTTAAAGAAAAACGAACAGGTCTGTGAGAGCCGGAATTCTTACTGGTTGGTAGGTGATCAAATACTTATGTCATGCAATAAAATGCTAATTAATTACATAAAAATCATACAATGTGATTTTCTGGATTTTTGTTTTACATACCGTCTCTCACAGTTCAAGTGTACCTATGGAAAAAAATTACAGACCTCTACATGCTTTGTAAGTAGGAAAACCTGCAAAATCGTCAGTGTATCAAATACTTGTCCTCCCCACTGTAGATGGAACCTCATTCATTATAGAAACACTAACACTATTCCTCTTCCATTTCTTCACTGATACTTCTCTCCTCCTATTTCCTGTTTCCATCCTGTTGAACCAACACTTTAACCCCTCAAACTGAACCTGGGACTCAGATTAGACTATAGTAATGCATTAACAGCTAAAAGTGAAGCACCAGAAACACAATCTTTCAAGTTTAGCAGAAATCGCAATGATGCAATGACAAGGCCATTCAAAGACATGGGGAGAGAAAGAGAGAGAGAAGGAGAGGGCAACAGAGAGAGTGGAATGGAGATGGAGAGAGAGATCAAGGAAGGAAGGGAGAGAGAGAGAGAGAGAGAGAGAGAGAGAGAGAGAGAGAGAGGTGGGAGAGATGGAGAGAGACATTTATCAAGCGACACAGAGAAATGGGGGGAGAGAGAGAGAGAGGTAACTAAAGAGTAAGCGAGAGACTAAGCTCACTTCAGATAGGCCGGAAATGAGTTATCCTCTTCATAGCTCATGACCTATTCTCTCAGAGACATACCCCTCCTGCCTTGTGTGTCCCTTGAATTCTCACAGAACGTTGACACAGCATACGATTAAAATATATATGCAGCGAGGTTAAAGCCACAGAAAGATCAAATGCTTTCTGAGGGTAGGCGAGAGAAAGAGAGAGACTGGGAAGGTGAATCGTCGCCTTGGGGCAAAAAGAGAACATTTATATTGCAATTCAACGGAGAGAGATGAGCAGGACTATTCATAAAACTAGAGGTTTATTCCCTGAGATTCCACCTAAAAGAATGATTTGGAATTCCTGAATAAAACAGCAGAGATCCCATCTGGGCACAGACGGCAATTCCACATCTATTCCACGTTGGTGAAAACAATACTGATTCAACCAATGTGTTCCCAGTGGGATAGTTATGTGTATGGAATAAGGAGAGAGATACATTGAAGGAATTAGACTAATTGAACCCAGAGAGGGGACTAAAACATGTACTTTTCATTTCCATCAAACCTTTAATATCACAGGTCTCACTGAGCTGCAATCTGTTATCCAGGGGAGAGCTGCTCTTCACGGTGCAGGGCCTTGCAAAAGTATTCACCCCTCTTGGCATTTTTCCTATTTTGTTGCCTTACAACCTGAAATTTAAGTCCATTTTTATCTCAATTTCATGTAAAGGACATACACAAAATAGTCCAAATGAGTGAAGTGAAAATGAAAAAAATTACTTGTTTAAAAAAAAAAAGCTGAAAAGTGGTGTGTGCATACGTATGTATTCACCCCCTTTGGTATGAAACCCGTTTGCATCTTCAAAGTGGTATGCATGTTGTGTAAAACAAATGATACAACCCCCCCACACAAATCTATTTTAATTCCAGGGTGTAAGGCAACAAAATAGGAAAAATGCCAAGGGGGGTGAATACATTCACATGCCACTGTATTTCTATCTAATGTTAGTATGTGTAAATGAGCCTGTTGAGGTCATTTACACACATTATCTACACTGGAACACTTGAACCCTAAGGGTTAGATGTCAAGGGTTATACGTTACTGACACCTCCTCCCACCCTATACCCCCCCCCCCCTCCTCCACTGCTTACCATCTGTGGCTCAAACACATGGTCCTATCAAGTGGAGTTGGTTTTTGAACAGCGTTTGCTTTCCCCCCACAAACACATTTAAAGTCCTCTCCTTTCTGAATGCCAGTCCAGTTGTGCCAGTCTA